>NC_072452.1:26751098-26856098 GCF_027596085.1 Anoplopoma fimbria
TCGTGGCCTCAGCGCTGTGTTTAAAACACCGGCTTGACTTTGATAAAGAGCGCCGGTGGAAGCGGCCGCCTCTACAACGCCGCTCGATTCACAAACCGCCTGTTCAGCAGAACTACAGGGTGGGCCTTCAGAGAGAGTGAAGAGGGAGGGATGGAGGAGGGAAATTGAAGGCAAAGAAGACAAAAGGGAAGGAGAGAATGTATTCAGAGAGAGAGAGAGAGAGAGAGAGAGAGAGAGCCACTGGCATCGTTTTCAGTCGGCGAGCTGAACAGCTGCCATGTTCCACGTTTCACAGATGTGCTGAAGGAGAAGATGGAGGAGGTGTGATGTTTTCTGCACAGGTCTGGTTACACTGATATATTTGTCTTATCAAAAGCCTGACAAATCTTAAAAACACATAAGTGTTGCACTGAATGACATGTTCCTTCAGTACCATGAACACCTACACCCTGGTTTATTGTGACTCCTCAGCCCATCGACCCACGATACTCCTCGATACACCACAAACAGTGTGGACTCAAATGCTGCAGACATGATATGACACATAACATAATGTAATTTCATTATAGATGCTTCCATAGTTGTAAATAACAAAGAAACAGACAAAGAAAGCAACATGTACTAAAGCACATTACAACACAGTTAGTTCTCATCCAGCATTTGTAGATATACCTAAAAACATAATGTGCTGTAATTTCTAGATATCCCATGACATTCATTTTTTCAGATGTTATTATAAGGACAACTAAATCAAGCACACAGCTGGAGGGACTGGAGGAGGATGGGTCAAACAAACAGCAATCTTACTGCCAGGAGACTGCTGTTTGTTCCTCATATGAAACTAGAAGTTAATGTTGATGTTAGTTGTCACGTAACTTGTTAACTTGCTAATTTGCTAAGGAGTTTAGTTAAACCTAACTAAGTAGTTTCCTTTGAAGGCTAAAGTTTATTTATACTGTATTCATGTAACAAGAAGACATTAACACATGTTGTTGGACTTTCGCAGGAAAACACCCCAAAAATGAAGATATCATACGAACCGTTGTCTGAGGACATGTTGACTTATTACATAAAAGGGAACAGCCTTTTGCCCGACCCCTCGCGTACACAATATTGTCTTAACGCAGTCCTCATTGATTTGAAACATTTCACTAAATCAACTAACAGACAGTTAAGACATAAAGTTGCATGAACAATAAAGCAAAACAATTCCATTACTGAACCCAATAAAGGCAAAAAATACTTTTTAAGATTAAAAAAAATATTTTTTTATTGCAGATTCTTGTAAAATGAATATGACATTTTCTCCACTTTCATTTAATTCTTTCACCTTTGTACCCTCACATGGTATTTTAACATTTTTTGTTCTGACATTTAATTTCTTTGTTCTCAATATATTTTGTGCAGCAGTCCGTATTAACCCTTTTATGAAACGTGTTGTACAAATACAGTTTCCTTGTCCGGCTGCTGAGCTTTGGTTCTTTCTTATTGCATCTCCTCTGTCTCTCTTTATGTGTTTTTGTCCCATTCTGTTGTTCATTTCTTCTTCCTTTGTCCTGAACACAGTGGATTTTCATTTACCATACTTCTAATTATATTCAATTTTAGCCTTTTATTATTTTCCTGCTGCCGTGACACCGTCTCCCTGTGGGGATCAATAAAGTTTCATCTAATCTGAACCTGATGAAACTGTGTCAGACTCAGCGAGGAGCTCTCGTTGCTTTATTTAGTGCCGATTTTAAATTGAGTCTGGTGCTGCGTTGCTGCTGCTTTGATATAAAGACTGATGGACTTTTTCTTTCCTTTGTCTCAGATGTGACGTGCACTGTATTGAAGGGAAGTGTGTTTGTCCCTGCTGCACCTTTACAGCAGATATTGTCAATAAATTCTTGCTGTACATGTTACATGCTGAGATTGTGTTGTGCAATGATTCCTCTTTCTGTGCAGATAAATAAATAGGTTGCTCCATTTCACTGACCAATAATGGATATAAATAATCGAGGTTGCAGTGATCTAAACCAGAAGCCAGATGTGTGTAACATTTGTGGACACCAATCATCACAAGAAGATATCTATTTCTGGGTAGAAAGCACAAGTATAACAAAAAATATAAACATGCACATTATATTTAACCTTCAATAATATGTTGAGCTTTCCCCTGCTGTACATTTTCACCTCTTCTTGCAGCTTGTCTGAGCCTATTTTACCCGACACAATAACATCATCTTTTTTTAATTTGTTTTATTCACTTTATTTAGAATAATTCAGTAGATCACAATTTCTAGTGTGAATATTGATTTTGCATTCCTCAAAACATTATACAGAGATTCCCAAAATGTAGGCCAATTTAAAAATAAATCAAATCATCAGGGATTTCTTTTTTGCAGTTATTATAATTTATAAATGTAAAAAACATACCATTAATATGCTCTCCTCAAAGCCACAAGACTCCATTGAAAAACAGCAATTTTACATCTCAGGGTATGAAACAAAATTCCTTCAAACTGAACAGAAACAAAATAATAAATCTTGGTTTATTGTTGTTAATGGTGATCTGACCATGCTGTATTTTTTCCTTTTGGCCTCCAAAGTTATGTCAAATACCAATTTCAAAATACTCAAAAGTAATTTCATTTTAAATACAAGTAGCATAAATACCATCTCTGAATGTAACCCTTTCAAATATCCCTTTTTCATTTCCTGAATTTCATGATTTTTTAATGTCAAAGAGGATTCCTTTATGTAAAATAGCTTTTGCAGCAACTTGTGTGAGGTCCAGATATATTAAAGCTGGAATATATCTCAAGGCCCTCTGTGGAAAACCTCCAGTAACGGCTAATCAGTGGACTTTGAGTATTTTTTTTTCAATACTTTGAGCCTCATCTGAAGAGTTAAACATGTGCAGCTTGTCCTGAAAGTCATACTAGAAAAGGTTCATCGCTGAGAAATCCAGATCAATAATCTGTTTATTAGAATTAAAGTACATTTCTGCTGTAAGCGTTTCATATATTTAGCTCTGAACCAAAGAGTTAATTAATCTGATTTTCAAATAAACCCTTCAAATGTATGTGAGTGCATGTGAATGTGTTCATAAATAATAACAGCATTAATAATATTGCAACCATAAAAAGTACATTAACACAGTGTTAATGAGCTCCACAGCCCGAGAACCAAGAAATAAAATCCATAATGAGGTGAAATATGATATAAAAAATACATTAAAGGCAGCATCAGTTAACACACACACTGTGTGAGCACATCCACAGCAACTCTATGATGTCCCAGAATTCCTAGCGGCAGCAGCAATGGAGGATGGTGATATTAATTTTTTTTTTGTAATGGAATGTAACTAGAATCATTATTTTTTCATCACAGCCCTCCCACAACTGTCTTCCACATCTAGGAACATCACTTTCCTCTCAGCTCCGTCCCTCGCCGTTCCTCCGTCACACTGAGAGTCAATTAAAGAGCACCAGATAAAATGTAAAGAAGAAAAAAAAAAACGAGGCTGCGGCAGCTCGCTCGGGGGCCCCGGCAGCGGCTTCTGAGGCTCCGCTCCCTCCACTCCACCCCGGGGCTGACATCCTGGATCTGGTGGTGATGAAGAAAGAGGAAGACAGAAGAAGAGCATGCTGAGGTTGAAGTTGAGGAGTCTCCTGTCAGCAGTTGGCCTCCGCTTGGGACCGATTTCTTTTTTTGAGTGTTTGCTTCATCGGTCTGCAGGGACGGACACCACATTCATTTGTTTTGCATCGAGACTAAAAAAGGAAATTCTTCTGATCACAACTGCTGCAAAACACGGCAGCTGGATTTTCATTCACACTGCTGGTCCTCAAACGCCATCCGCCACGTGAACCGCGACCGCGATTGGTAAAGAAGAGTGTTGTTTTTATCGGTTTGTGACTCTGTGATGATGTGAAAACTCCAGAGTTAAAAAAGAAAAGGAAGAAGACTTAAAATGTTGGTTTCAGGGTTTGAAGGACTGAACATCTTCAGCGGGGGAGAAGTAAAAGTAAACTTCACTTTGTCGACTTTTATGTTGTTGATGCCTCCATCTCAATCTTTTTTATATTACCAAGCTAACTGACCAGAGACCAGACATCAAGGCTGTGGCTCTTTGTCCATTAAGGTGGAAAGGCTCTTTATGAATGCAGTTCATTAGATCCTCTGATTCAGACAAAACTTTTTATGTTTTCCTTTATGGCATCTCACAGATGATACAATGTTTGAAAAGGGTCAAAACCAACGATTCCGATGATGTCTTATTATAAGTTGCTCATTTTTACTTTGTTTTCCTACAAAAGACCAATTCCTTTTGATTATTTAATTAAGAAATGTCTCAAGGTACACTATTCGAAACATAAATATACCTTTTATATGCTAATAAAAGAGGTGAATGAAGAGGAACCTTCATTTGTTTCTGTGGTGTTTTTATAGGAATGTGGGTCAGTTTGAGGAGTGTTTGGTTTGTATGTTCTGCATTTTATCTGAAGAGTGTCATACAGTGTGGGACTCACTCTGGTCTTGGTCTTGTCTTGGTCTTGATACACTCTGGTCTTGGTCTTGTCTTGGTCTTGATACACTCTGGTCTTGGTCTTGTCTTGATCTTGATACACTCTGGTCTTGGTCTTGACTTGGTCTTGATACACTCTGGTCTTGGTCTTGACTTGGTCTTGATACACTCTGGTCTTGGTCTTGTCTTGGTCTTGATACACTCTGGTCTTGGTCTTGACTTGGTCTTGATACACTCTGGTCTTGGTCTTGACTTGGTCTTGATACACTCTGGTCTTGGTCTTGACTTGGTCTTGATACATCCGGTCTCGGTCTTGTCTTGGTTTTGCGTTTAGGGGGACTTGATCACAACACTACTGGAACAAACAATGCTGGTAAAACCCCTCCACCTCCTTCAGAGAAAGAAGTCCTCTCAGAATGGCGTTTATGTCCCTCTGGTTAGTAAAGTGTGTAATGAATTCACAGCCGGGTTTGTTTCTGTATCTGGTCATCAGTCGCTGCCTCCCTCCTGACCTGTGTTGTTGTGGTTTTACCTTCAGAAACGGGTCGAGCTCTCTGACAGGTGAAGGTCCCGCCGGCGTCACAGACGAGACCGTCGGACGCCGCCAGCCTGTTTTCAGCTCGTTGCTCGTCGTGATTGCCTCTGAGAGATCAATCAGCGCTCCGCCACGCCGCTCTGCTTTCTCCTCGCCGACACGCATCACATAAATAAACTCAAATTACTGGAAGCGCGGCCCGTTTTTCTGGCATGTCTTCGGCACCCGCCGGAATGCCGGAGAAAAAAAAGACGGCCAGTTTTTTCCTAATCGCTCCATTTGACCGAGCTCACACCATTTTCTCCGATACAAAAGGCCATTTGATTTTGCTCCGCCGAACGCCGCCGTCCATTTCCAAGACAAATACTCGTGTTTTCTTCATATTTCTGAGATAATGGAGAGGCAACACAAAGCATTAGCTGCAGCTCACAGTCTGTATACACAGATATTAAAGCTCCAGCTTTTTCTTTTTACCTCGTTCACATATCCACTTTGTCCCAAACCACTCAGATATTACACATATCAGAAAGCCATTTCATACATTTAGCCGCTGTAGACTGTTGTGCCTTGTGCCATTAGTTCAGGCAGCAGAGCTGAAAGTGGAAAATAAAGCTTTCAAAGCGGGGAAGTCAACACCTGTACACAAACCGCACAAACACAGCGTGTTTTCTGTGTTGGTGAAATGAAGCACCTTTAACCCCTCAAACAGCTGCACCGCCAACATCCCTCTTTGTTTGGATAAAACCCTACCATTTGTCATGTCTGTGCTTTAAACATTTAGTTTCCTCATTTTCGGAAGTTGTAACTTCTAGTTTCGGATTTTAGTCCCTCAAATAATATATAATAATGTCTGCCCTCACATCATGTGCCAGCACTGTGCCGCAGACAGAAAAGGGTGATTTAACAGCCAGAACCTGAAATACATTCATGGATCTCAGTCAAGGCTGAAAATAAACCAACATTAAATGAAAGAGATCCATAGTGTGAGTGTTGAGGGGGGAAAAGATACGTTGAATTATATTGCCAAATTGCAGTAAAGTCAAGTCACTGGAACGTTTTGCTTTAGAAATAAGAAATCAACAGTATACAAAACTCAGATCAACATCAGTTCAGGCTTAATATCTGCTCTCTCTTCTACGTGATGTCTTCCTACTGAAGTCGGAGGCTCTGACGTTCAGCATCGGCCCACCTGAGGAGCTAAAAGCAGCTTAATGAGGAGGTGGTGGGGGGGCTGTTACCTTATTTAGGTCGACATCAGGTTGAGTCTTCATTCAACCTTGACAAACTCCTTGACAAAAATCGTTTTAACATCAAACCTCCATCTGTGTAAACCTTTTATGATCATATACAACAGAGAAAAATATAAATATTTCCATTTTACTATTACTAAAGCTAATTCAGATTTTTATTTCTTTATTTAACTCCAGTTATTATTCCGTAGAGACCAGGATCACGTCTAACACTAACAATTATATTCTCTTCATTGGATTTTTTCTTTCACACCTGCTCTAACTAGAATTTAATTTAATCTTAATGTGAATTCATCTTTATTGCCTTTTGTTTTGACGTCTCATTTTTTTATTAATACATTTTTTAATCACCATACGAACACATTTGGGCCTTAAGAAAATTATTTTATATCATCTCCAGATGCACCAAACATTCTCAACCATTCAAATCGGCTTTTACCAGGTGTTCTGAATGATTATTCTCTATCAATGAATTGATTGATTGATTTTATTGATCCTAAATTGGGTTATTCTAGAACATTGGTAGTAAAATTTTGCTTCTGTTGAATGAATATAAACAAAGCAAATATGTAATTTTGTTACATGAAACTCAAAAAGCATCAAAGAGCTGATGGCAAACAACATCATCAAAGAGTGTCACAGTCTCAATGTGATCAATAGTATTTATTTGATAATCCAATCATTATATTTACTCTAAAATATAAAAATCCAAATTCAAGCAATGATATGTTTCCTTGTTGGTCAAACAATAAGAGGACTGAAAACAACATGTTAATTTCTGAGAAGAGAAAACATAAGAAAAAATTATTGAATCCCAGAAATCAAATTGTGTTAACAGAATAAAAAGAGGATTAATGATTTTAATTACATTTGTGGTTTTGATATGAATTGATATATCTTTTGTTTTCCTAATAAAAAAAAGATAAATGTAAAATATATGAAATAGAACAAAAACAAGATTTTCAAAAGAAATAAGGTGATCAATTTGCACTCAAAACAGGCCTTTAATTTACTGTAATCATATTTTAGTGTCTTCCCTCCTTAAAACCAGCGTTGATACAATAGAAATGTATTTTAAGCCTCACATTGAAATGTTAACCGCGGTTGTTCGGTCTGTGTTCGTCACTAATAGACTCTGTGGGCCTCTTCGTCTTCATCAGTTGTTCCAGCTGCTCTGACTTCTCACTCGCAATCCTCTTTAACCTACATAAGGAAATTAAATCCTATAATTATCTTCAATTAACAGAAAGAAGGACATGCAGTGATTAAGGAAATCAAGTTCAGGGACTATTTTCATTATCTGAATCCCCCACCTCCCCCTCTCCCCCTTTCATTAACGTTCACCTTTAAGCTCACTGCACTATATTCAATCAACGTTTTTCTTCTATTGTCTCTATTGGCGGGGAAGCTTTGAACTCAGTTAGGTTTGATAACTCTATTGGTTAGGGGAAGCTTTGAACTCAGTTAGGTTTAGATAACTAAACTACTTAGTTAGGTTTAGACAACTAAACTACTTAGTTAGGTTAAGACAACTAAACTACTTAGTTAGGTTTACACAACTAAACTACTTAGTTAGGTTAAGACAACTAAACTACTTAGGTTTATACAATAAAACTACTTAGTTAGGTTAAGGCTTTTTTTTACGATTGCTGGACTAGAACAGCCTGACCAGGAGAAGGAGGACGAGATCGGGAGGATGGATGTGTTTACGAAACGTCCAACTTAAGTTTGTTTGTTTTCTTTTTCTGACCAAGAGCATTTTTTTTTAAACGCTATGTTTATCCCTAACCTCCATGTGTACATTATTGTAGCCATGGCAAAGAGGCTAAGTCGTCATTTTAACACAAAACCCAATATTTCCCTTACCTTGACTTAGTCTTTATGTTTATTGTTATGGTTGAAAACTTTCTTCAATTATTGAAAAGTTTGTCGTTCCATACTGTTTACTGTGTCAAACGGACTGAATTCAGGATTTAGTTTCAGAGCGGAGGAAGCCAGCAGTTGTTGTTTTTCTGCACAAACTGACATCACTGTGGCTTTTCCTTGCTTTTTTTTTGACTTGATGCGAAGCATAAAACTAAAGATTTAGGAGCTGCTGTCAATAATCTGACTGATAGTAACGTGTGAGGAAGCTGTGAGCCGTTATTTGTCTGTCAGCCAAGACATTCACAGTTTCTGCCAAGAACGTGCACATACAAAGGATTAATCTGGGAGACATGCTCACCGTGGAATAATACACCAGCGGAAAACAACAGCTGGCAAACAATTATGCATCTGTCTGAATAAACCTAAGTTTCTAAAATACTGGATTTTTTTGAAAATGGACAGTTTCACCTCAGCCAGCATTTTTATATGGAAGTTTTTGAGAAGTGAAAACAATGGATGACCTTCAAATATGGCAGAAACACTAATGGATGAAGCTGACAGCAACAATGAATATCTGGTAATGTTTAAAATGAGCCTTAATGCTGTTGCTCTCTTAAACACAACACCTATGTGAGACTTCTACCTGATTCAGTAGAGAAAAGGACAGACAGGAGAGCAAGAGGTCTCATAAGGTTTCATGATTACGTTCCCACATAGATTCCTACATGTATGACACATGGACGTTGTCTCCGTGACGTCTCATGCAGTCAGGGATGAGTATAGTTAGGATTTTATCAATACTAGTACTCCTATCAATACTCTTTTAGAGGATATTGTGAGAAAAAATACATATATATATATATACATACATACAAAGAAATTGTATTCTGGAGGTTATCTGTTTCACACTACATTGTGTGTGTGTGTGTGTGTGTGTGTGTGTGTGTGTGTGTGTGTGTGTGTGTGTGTGTGTGTGTGTGTGTGTGTGTGTGTGTGTGTGTGTGTGTGTGGTTGGGTAGGGGTTGGACTGCCCAGGGCAGCGCCTGCAGGGCTGAAGTGGAAGGGAGACAGAAACAGTCTCTACTGATCATACACAAACACAACGTACACACTGTGTGTGTTCTCTGTACAGGACACACACACACACACACACACACACACACACACACACACACACACACACACACACACACACACACACACACACACACACACACACTCTCTCCAGCTTCACTTCACTGCCCCGTGTTGCTCGTGTCCAAACTAATGCAGATAAATATGAACATGTTGTCGCTGTCCGGTGAACAAACTTTCAGAAGAACTGCAGGATCTCATGAATTCTTCTTCACGGTTGTAGAAAAGTCAACTTCTTCTGCAAGTGAAAGTATTTTAAAACATGTTGGATTTGCTTAGAACACACACACACACATACACACACACACACACACACATTGTCGACAACTGTTAAAAAAGGTTGGTTAGTAAAAGTCTTCCCGCCAACCTGATTTACAGAAATAGCAGATAAATTGTTATATTTCTCTTTCAAATAAACAACTAGTTGAATACTATCTGATCACCTGTTGGACAGGTGCATGAGTAATAAAGTCATGCACACGTTCAGCACTAAGCTCACTTAACTCTTCCTGTCATTGCAGATCCAGATACTCCCTCTGTCTCTGAACTGAGTAAGCTGGACCTTCATCTCAACGGCCTCTCTCTGATTGGTGCTTGCAGCTCTATTTCAGTCATTAACCTTTTTGTTACGACCCATCAACATCAGGGGAAAAGGAAAGCGTCGTTACAGAGATGCAATGAGAGGAGTTTGAAACCATTTATTGTTTAGAAGCAGATGAATATGTAGATTAGATACAAACACAACACAATCAGGAGAAGTGAGGTCACTGCTGATACTGCTGCAACAGAAGAGATACGGCCAGAAATAAACGAGTTTAACCAACGAAGCTCCATTTAAACTGAGAGTTTTACAATTGGAAAAGCCAGCAAGGTAGATGTTGAAGTTAAGTTAAGTCTGAAATGAAGTCACATCCTGTATGAACATTTAAAATGAGTGTCAAATAAGTTTTCTTCTTAACTTTACATCATGTTCTTTAATCTGTTACAGTAACCCCCTTTTATATGCAATAGAGCAGTGATGGAGGTTCCAGGCTGGCGTCAACCTCTGGTTCTGAAAAGTGAATCCAAAGCTTCATGTGTTAAAGCTGCATTCTCTCTGCTGTCCACCAGGGGGCGACTCCTCTGGTTGTATAGAAGTCTATGAGAAAATGACTCTACTTCTCTCTTGATTTATTCCCTCAGTAAACATTGTAAACATGAGTTTATGGTCTCAATCTCTAGTTTCAAGTCTTCTTCAATACAGCATGATGTTCATTTAGTAAATGATGCTCCATTTAGAGTCAAACAGACCATAAAGCAGGGGATGCTTTAGGGCGGGGCTACCTTGTCACTTCTCATAAGTCCTAATAGGGTCACTGCCATCCAAAGGTTGCAAAAAGCCAAGATGGCGACGGCAAAATCGCCAAAGTCGAGTCCACAAACCAACGTCCACTATACACAGTCTATGGCTGCAGGTTGTGACTCCTGGTGGCAGAAAAAAACAAGCATGTTGGATTTATTTGGGTTTTGATACGGTGTATTTACTGCACCAACCCTGCAGGGGAGCTTCCACCAACCCGCAGTGGGAATGTTTTTAAGTGCTACCATTGTGTTATCAGCAAAGAACTTTTGGACCCCTTCTGATGCTTAATTGACCCTTACCTAAGCGGGGTATGTTTTTTATCAGGACCAAAGTGGTGGACTATTGATTGAACAAGACAAAACAAACGGCGTATCCCCATGCAATAGGTTATATGATAAGTTATGAAACTGTTTTCATATTTTGTGATGTTTTACTACAATGGTCCAGCAACACATGTCGATTTGAGCTTGTTACATGAATACAGTCTTTTCTAAATATACCTATGTCTTAACATGAAACTACTAGTTAGATTTAAGCAACAAAACTACTTAATTAGGTTGAAGAGAAACATTTTGGAGTGATGAGTTGACAAATAAATCAACAGCGACTTCTGTTTTTTTACAGAGCGGAGCTTGAATATCGGTCTCCAGACAGAAAGACCATTTATTTCAGTCTCTAAACTACGTCAGTTACTCTGCACATGGTGCTGTTGGTGAAAGCGCCGGTTTGATGAACGGTTTGGTGGATCAGACTCCAGCTATCAACCAGCAGAAACCCAATCAGAAGGAAAACAAGCTGCCAGAACACAAAACGGCCACGCAGCGCCTCCATCTGGTGAGGAACGCCTGTGAGAACGGATACAGCACTTTGACAAAAGGCATTAATCCGGATCGAGTTAGCAGCCGGCTCAGTTAAAGATCCCAGACGTCTCCCGGTTCCTCCTGGGGATCCCAGACGGTCCCGGTCCAGATGGGATGTCTAATCCCTCCACTGTGTTCCGAGTCTCCTCCCAGTTGGACCAGTCCAGAAAAAAACGTCCACAGGGAGAAGTTCTGATCAGATGGCCAAAACCTCCACGCCGACTGATCATTTCCACTCTGAGCAGCTTTCACTCCTCTGAGAAAACAAACTGTAAAACACGCTGATTTAATGAAGGTGCTTCAATCCACTGATGAAGTTTTTACAGACCAAAAAAACAAACTACTGTGGTTTATTCTTATGTTGGCTTTTCTTTTATTATTGGTCTTTATTTATATAGAATATTATTAGAATAATATTCTATAGAATAATATTGTTGGGGGGGACGTTGTATATTCATTTTTTTATTTATTCATACATCTTTTGTGTTTTATTATTTTATTTTTATTTCATTATGTAGTCGTAGTTTTTATTTGTCTTAAGAAAAACTTATTTAAAAAATATATATAATATTTCTCATTTGGACATGAATACATGAACACAAATGAAGCACCTGTTGTATTGTTTATATTTCCTATTATATTTTCGATATTTATTTTGAATGTGGTTTTCAGGAATTGATTTAATTATTTCCAAGCGTGTTATTTTTAACAACCTTTTGTAATATAGTATAACTGTAAAAAGTTATTTATTTAATTTTTACATGAACTTTAAGAAAGCAGGTGTAATATTTCATGTAACAATGTGCTTTGTCTTTAAGTATCATATTAATATTGTAACTGTAATTGAATATTTCTAATTATTTCTAATATATTTGTGTATTATGTGAATGCTTGTATAAGCGTGGACTGGTGTGTTTGTGTGTCCCGGCTGTGACAGTTTGACTTCAGTGTTTAATCTGTTTAATCCTCCGCTCTGCTCTCCGTCCTCTCAGCGCTGCGTCTTATCTTCCTGCTTCATGATGTTTGTTTGGAGAACTCCGGCTTTCTGTGTTTCTGATGACAGCGAACACATGTGAGCGCCGTGTGGCCTCCACTCCAACCAAAGCCTCTTTACTGCTGCTATCAGGAAGGTAGATCTGATCTACCTTCCTGAGGGGGGCTGTTTGATTTTATTCATGCCTGTTTGTTTTCCATCAAACTGACTGGGAGAGGAAAAAAAATGAAAATCTCTGGCAAAATGGCCAAAGCTGATAAATCCAGATAATCTCTTCAGTCCACAGATCTTCAGCTGCAGTCTGCTGCACACTGTAAAAGATACCCGTCTAATATTTTACCATTAACTTAAAGGCTTTTGTTGTTTTTGTGATGAGGATTTATGAAAATGAGAAATTAGCTTTGTGTTTAGAGTCACATAAGAAAACAAAACAAAAAGCATTTTAATCTGATTGTCACATGTGAATAATAAATACCCTTTTTTTATGCATTTTACAAGTGATTATGTGAAATATGAATTTAAATGTGGAGTGTAATCCCTGGAGGGATTTAAATCAGTGAAGTGCAGCAGCAATATGTAAAAATAAGAATAATAGGAATGTAAAAGCTTGAGGGTTTTATTTTGTGTGTAACTAGGACAGACTGCTTCTTTATATAAGTATTACATTCATGGTATTCAACATTACTAATGAATATGTCGTCCATTCATATATTAGTTATATCTGTCCAATACAATTTGCTGATAGCAGACATTTCAGATGACAACTGTTTATTATTTTATATCCTGTCTCTATTCTTACATACTTTTTTATGCTGGTAGATTTTAAATGATTTATGTCTTTTTATTTCGTCTTGATTCTTGTAGACTTCCTGAAGTCACAACACTGTTTCCTACTGAGCTAAATAAATCAAACCATGGATCTGGGATCAGGTCTAATTCATCTGTTTATGTCAGCGGTCATGATGATGAGTTGTGATGTTTGACCTGCAGTTATTCATTCTTTATGATCTACTATTTATACCTTCTTGTTAACCATTTACCTCCCACTGTTACGCCTGCAGGGCTAGAACTATCACACAATGATAGTATCATGATCAGTTACAAGGATATGAACATATGTATCGACTCTGTTAAAGAACGGCCTGTTATCATATCAAACAATGCACAGCAGAACTTAAACTGAATCTGTTTTCACACCAAACACAAAGCGTCTGCATCATTTACGTTTGTTTGAAACGTAAATGATGCAAATGACTATTTTATCAGTCAATTTAGAGTTTCTGGTCTATTTATCTTCCATAACATGTCCTCTTTCAGACTAGGAGAAATAACAAATCCAAAATGCACATTTAGGTTTTTGTCTATTTGTGTCTGTAAACTCTAAATTAACCAAAAGTAGCCTTAGATAAATGATGTACTTTATTCACCTTACAGCCCTAAGTGAAAACGCCTCAAACATCACATTAACCATTTGGACATCATCCTAAATCAGTACAGGTAACCATAGCAACGCTGCGGATTCTTTAGGCTCTGTTAGGAGTTAACTGTTAAAACTAAACTATAAGTAAAGAACCTAAATTAAACACTGAACTTATAAACATGGAGGAGTATGGACACTCAGACTATCTTGTGGTTACTGACTCCTTAAAAGGCTGCAAGAAAAATCTGAAGGATGTTGAGATTATAAAGCTAAATTTCTTCTGCACCATTTTCTTTTTTTGTCTATTTTTTTCAGACTTTCCTCAACTTTTCGAGGCTTTTTCTTGTGAAGTAGTCAATTGTTAAATGGTTGAAACCTCTTTGGCCCCAAAAAAACAGCGATTGGTGATTTATTTCAAGACACCTGCTATGAAGAACAATGCAGTCGTAGTTTGATATCGTGCATACAGGAGTTTAACCCTAAATATATCAGACAATTTGTTCAGGAAGTTGTTCTCCTTGTTGAAATCTGTCTGAACCGGAGCTAAACTTCATTACATTTAGCATTTAGCAACATTTCAAATATACTGCAGATTTTAGGACTCAATGATAAACTGAATGTCTGGTAAAATGTTTATTTTCTCGTATATTTATGTGACTCTTATTTAATGCTAAAATGTCCTCATCACACACATCGGCCCCTTTCCCTCCGTCCTCTCTTTTGGTGGTAGTGTTGTGTAAAGCTAGCATGCGACGGGGCATAATTACAGATTCCAGTATGTTAATAAAGGAGCGAGTGCTGATTTAGCTAAGAGGCTCAGTGTGTAGCGTTTAAAGCCCAGTTTCCCTCGTCTGAATATTCATCAGAGTGGCACTCAGCTGAAGATGAAACGGCCTCATTGTTCATCAGCGACGGCGGGTGTGTTATGCACATATTAATGACGAGGACAATTCACTTCGAGTGATTCCTAATCTGTTGACAAGAAGTCTCTGCAGGCCCTTCACTCAGTCTGATGACGACGGTGTTTTATCTGTAAATCCCCGGAGACGGAGGACGGATGAACACTGCAAGAAATCTACAAGTCACTTACTCAAATTATAGACTCCTGAAAATCATTTTCTGTGAACAAGATGAACCAGCCAATGGGATGACAGTATGTATCTGTTTATGAGGGCTAATCAGCTTGTTTGGAGACTCTTCTAAGTATTAATGATGTACTGCGAGAGGAATATGAGTCCTCATTAGACGGAGAACTCCTTCCCTCTTTTGTTTGTTGGCTCTCTGGACTCTCTTCACACCTGCAGATTTACTATTTATCTATGAGCGTGTTTGTGTTGTAATGACTTGTATGAAGGTTTATATGTTGTTTGTGAGCCCCATAAACCCTAAAAGACTATTTTCTCTCATTATGTGATGAGACACAGTTCTTTTTAATCTTTGATAAAGCTAACTAAAGAATGCAAAGAGAGTAAGAACACATTTTGTAGATAACATGCATTTATATCAAAGGACATGCCTGTGTTCTCTTATGTTTCATCGCTATTTTACCGTATTTCCTGGAATAGAAGTCCTGGTAATACACCTCCCAATTGTTTATGTTATCGGTGGTTATTGATACGATTCTAATGCTTCAGACGGGCCAAACTTCACCTTTTAAGTCAAACTTAACGTTGTGAATTGAAACAAAACAACTTTAAATAAAGGCAACAAAACATCATTGTAGTATCTCATTTATCGGACATAGAAATGTTACCGGTTATGTTTCAGATTCAGATTTTACTCCCACGATATAACAATTAAAATACAATGCATTATTTGTTTCTTAATTAAACTATCCAGCACCATATTAGAATTGAAAGTTCCACCTTGAACAGACGTTTAGTAAATGTAAGAACATTGTGCTGATAATGATCTCTGTCACTTTTCACTGGAAGGTAACATCTGATTGCAGGACTTTTACTGTGCAATAAGAATAGTTAATATTTTACTTTAAGAACATTTTTTTGAGTACTTCTGACAATTCCAGTTAGATAAAGGGTGAAAAGTAAAGCAGGAAAATCGTGGTGGTAATTTAATCCAAACTTTAGCAGTAAATTTGAACACGTTCTTTCTCTCCTGGTAAAAGGAGAAAAAAAAACTGACTGATTTTTATCCAACAATTTAAATGTCTTGAAGGCTAAAAATGAGTCAGAGTAGCTTGTTAGGATGGATTTGTTTTTCTTGTGCACTTAGAGAAAGTGAACCAGTGTTGACTTGTTGACCTTGTTTCTCACTTTCACTGCCAATCCAACATTTTCTGACTAAAAACTGTCTTTTTTTTTCTGTCAACAAATTATAAAACCTGAAAATGAGGCTGTGTTTGCATCTGAGATATCCCACAGGACGGTTTTACATAAACATTCATATTAAACATATTCTCTCCCTGTGTGGTGTGTGTGGGTTCATTTTCTTTGACTTCTCTCTAACTGAATGCAGACAGCAGCTCAGCGGTGTCAGAATGGAGGCTGAAGCACAAACTGTGATCCACATCCGACCGTTTCCACAACTATTTTTATCACCGCTCACTAATTAGCGAGACTTTAATTTCTGCTCGTCCTCCAGACGGACCACAGGGGGTTTAACACTCCACAACCTGACGCTCCCCCTCCACCTCCACCACCATGTTGCTCATGAACACTAAATGATGAGGAAATATAAAGTTTATTAAACTTGTTTAACTTGAACTTGATTGTTTATATGCCTGGTACATACCACGGTTCTAATAGGTTGATATTAATGTTATTTTATTACATTTTTCTGTGATAAACACTACACTTTGACATTTTATGACGTGATATACTAAGACCTTTTTTTACATACTACATTGTGACTCTTTTTGGACATTCAAGGATTCAAGGATCATTTATTGTCATTATGCAAAACAGGGATGTACATAAAATTCTGTTGTAGCCCAGAAAACACGACTGTAGACTTTACCGACATACTATGAATGTTTTCAACATACTATGAATGTTTTCGACATACTATACATACTATTATGACTTTTTTCAACATACTATACTATGAATGATTTTTTTCGACATACTATGAATGTTTTTGACATACTATACTTTATGACTTTTTTATGATTTTTTTTTGACATACTATATAATGACTTTTTTTACATACTATAATATGACTTTTTTATGATTTTTTTGACATACTATACTATAACTTTCTTCAACATACTATACTATGACTCTTTATTACTTTTTTTGACTTACCATACGATAACTTTTTACGACTTTTTTTCTACAAACTATAATGTGAATTTATAATATTACTTTTTTATTACTTTTTTCGACATACTATACTTTTTTTTTTTTTTTGACATACTATTCTATTGCTATGATTTTTTTTTTTTTTTTTCAACATACTATACTATGATTTTTTCAACATTCTATACTATGCTATACTATGACTTTTTTATACATTTTCTAGACATGCTATACTATGACTCATGATTTCCTCCGACAAACTATACTTTGATTTTTTATGATTTTTTTCAAGATACTATACTATGACCTATTTCGACAGACTATGAGCTCATTTTATCAAGTGTCCCTACTGTCTCTAAATTATTGCAATATCCAAAATGTCTTCTTTTTTCACAAAAATATCTATCTCACACACACACACACACACACACACACACACACACACACACACACACACACACACACACACACAAACACAGGTATTACCTTTTTCTTCAGTGTGATGAGTTTTCTTCAGCAGAGTTCCTCAAAGAGAATCATCCAGACTGTTGAAGTGGGAAAGAAGAGAAATTAGTTTTCTGCTCTCGCCTTATATGAAACAATATGAGCTGCACTGTTTGCTGTTTGCTGTGTGTGTGTGTGTGTGTGTGTGTGTGTGTGTGTGTGTGTGTGTGTGTGTGTGTGTGTGTGTGTGTGTGTGTGTGTGTGTGTGTGTGTGTGTGTGTGTGTGTGTGTGTGTGTGTGTGTGTGTGTGTGTTTCTGTCATTTCTTGAGCTTCTCAGAAAAGATTTCAAAGCTCCCAAAATCTTTAGTCTGAGTGAAACTCTGAACTTCAGCCAACAGCAAACACAGCTGACCTTCTGTTTTGTCTGCAGATGACAAACTGTTACAGTTCAGTCTGTAAAACATTCAGACTGGAAAAATACAATAATGAATAGTTTTAAAATAAGGACGAAAATCACTAAGATTTTGAGTGAGTGAAGTTAGTTTTGGTGAAGTTTTCCACATTTGTTTTTAAGTAAAGTAGAAAATATTTCATGTGCACAAGCTGCAAAAACAATAAACAGGATAATGTTACACTGAGTTTAACAACCAGCCAACTTAACTACATGTTGCATTTTAAAACACAGGCTGCAATCATTAACAAGATGGAGTCTCAAATACACCGGATAGCCTAGCATGTTACCAGATAGATTAAAGATTATAGTTTCAATATATTAGTTCACGAGAAACATTAGTCTTTAATCCGGCCCTCAAGCAGTCACCAAGTTTACAGCAGCATCCATTTAATGAGGACACTGTAAATATATATATATATATATATATATATATAATGTTATATACTCCATACTGTATATAAAGGTAATATAATGTTTGTGAGTATTTTTTCATATTTTCAACAAATGTCTTTCGTGCACTTGAATTCACTAGAAGTTCCCTTGTTCTGATTTTTTAACTGGAAACTTTTTGACTTCAGATTAATTAAAGTTACTGTAAAACATTGTAAAAATATTAGCATATGTTACAACTCATGAAGATCCTTCTCCAGGATGGACAGAAGTCAATAGATGTCATGTGACCAGAATGAGCAGCATAACAGAGATACAACACATTCAATGTATATGACATAAATGATTCATATAATAAGACTACTTATAATAACAGCAGCAATTATTATAGTAGAATTATAATTATGAAAACAGGGATGTCCCCTGAGCTTTAGTGAACTAAGGAGAGAGTAAAAAGTCTCCTCACCTGTTTGCTGTGACATTGAACGTCTAATGATGTCTAATGTCTCACAGTTTGTCAAACAGCTCTGACACTCAATTCAATCTCCATCATTGTTTCTTTTCAACAATTTCACAGTGAATTATTTAACTCTGCATAACGTGTTTTGCACTTTACAGTTCAAATGCATCCTGCAGAGTGTGTGTGTGTGTGTGTGTGTGTGTGTGTGTGTGTGTGTGTGTGTGTGTGTGTGTGTGTGTGTGTGTGTGTGTGTGTGTGTGTGTGTGTGTGTGTGTGTGTGTGTCTTACCTGAGGGCTGACAACAGCTCTTAAACTCCGAAGCTATTATTTTTATTATTTTACACTTTGTTTTAACGCTTTCTTCCCATGTGACTGTTGCTGTGAGCCTCCTGCTGTCTGCTGGAGCTGCTCAACTATTAACAATGTTCTTTATCATTTATTAAAAGGGTTCTGCAGGATTCAGTTCTAAAACCAGTCACGACTCAGCACCTTTTCTACTGTTCCCTCGTCTAGAAGTCAACGTGTTTTCTAAATGTGTGAAATAAGGTCTGTGTTCGAGCCTCATGTGGTGGAGACGTGAAGTCATGTGACCTTTATAGCCTCATATTAGCTTTTTACTTTACAATTTAAACATCATCAAAGTGGTGTTAATTTGTGAAGATTATCTTGATGAACAAAAACCTGTCAGAATCATAAAGGTTTGTTAGCTACAGAGATGTTCTCTGAAATAATCCAAAATCAAATGGAAGAATACCGCTGGCTGTTTGTGGAGGGAACCAGTGAGGGTGACTTTCTTTAGGACTACAAAATGATGTCATCCCTGCAGCTCTCCTTAAGCTGACCTCATCAGATCTTATCTGTTGTCTGTTGCTTAAATATATTGTTGGTAAACTACAATGTCCGAGCTTTAGTCTGAATATGATTCACCTAAAACATGGATTGAAACGGATGTGGAAGCAGAGCAGTGGGGTCAGAGGGTCGATACGGTAAAAAAAAATGCAAAATATCAAATGTATAAATGCTCATAATGCAGCAGAACGACCTGTCAGTGTGACGTTATATAATTGGATTATCATTACATATTCATTACAGTGTAAGCAGCATTGTTTGTTGTGGCTGCTGGAAATCAATGATTATTACTGCTGGGTGGTTTAATCTATAACAATAAACATATTCATGTTTAATTTATTTATTACGCATAATGTTTTTTATAAACTGAGCATATCTTTTGTATTATTAATGAAGAAACCAGTAACTAAAGGTGGAGGTAAAAGTACGATATTTGCCTTTGAAATGTAGAGAAGAAGAAGTATAAAACTAAACATCCTCCAGATCCGTCAGGACGTCTGAACGTTTGACACTGGAGCTCGTCGTCCTCATCCACTGGAACAGGAAGTTGACCCGGCCGCTCCTCACCGCCTCACAGCAGAACAGCGGCAGCATCGAATCAGCGTGTCGGCTTTCACCTGCTTTGCAAAAACAGAAAGATAAAAAAACCACTTTAATAAGGTCTGCTGTTGGAGGAGAGCAGAGGCAATAACAGAGAACACATTCAGGCATGAGGAGCAGCGAGGAGTCTGAGGGGAGTCACGTTACAGCCGTTTGGCTAATAGCCACATCGCTCCTTACAGAAGCTTCACACAGTCGGAGAACAAACAGTCTGAGCCGTTTAACCAGGTGAGAGGGGAGTCAGCGTGAAACGAGGAGCGACAGGAAACGACGCAGCTGCAGCTTCACAGGTACATTTAGAGGAGACGACCTCATCGCATTAAAACAAACGTCTGTGAGATCGTTCTCTCTCTGCACTCTGAATGATGTGTTCAGGAGCATCTCCTCAGTCTGATCATCAGCAGAGAGACTGAGCACAAAGCCATTAGCTGTGCACACACACACACACACACACACACACACACACACACACACACACACACACACACACACACACACACACACACACACACACACACACACGATCACACAAAACCACTTCTCCATTCTGGTCCAATTAGCAGCTCTCAGTAAACTTCAATCAGCCAGTCACAATCCATTATGGAGATGGCACACACACACACACACACACACACACACACACACACACACACACACACACACACACACACACACACACACACACACACACAGATCTCGGTTCTTGTTACTCATGTTGCCGACTCTGCTGCCCTTTGGCTTCCTCCGCCACAGGAAGTAGTTCCTCTGCCCGTTCTGTCTTCACATTATTCTTCCACATTTTTGCTTAACGTTCACAAACTTTGTCAAATCAGACCCAGTTGGGCTCGGAAAGCAAATCTCTACCACAGCATGCAAAAATAATAAAAAATAAACTTCCAGCCACAGGAGAAGAAACTTTCCAAACATTCTTCCTCACAGCAGAGAGGAAACTTGTCGCCACAGAGAGTCGGTTTGTTGGCTGGATGTGAGAGAATAATGACTAATTATGAGGAGAATGAATAAGGGCATGCAGCGCCATAACTCAGCCTCCAGTCTGACATTCAGAGGGAGTCGTATTGAAACCGTTGACGTTTTTGATTGGTAAGCGTAATATTTACTGAGTAATATTTACTGAGCAGCCGGCTCTGCTTATTAGAGCAGATTTCCCGGCTCGGCGGGCGGCGGGCGGGCGGCGGCGGGCGGGCGGCGGTTCTTGGCAGCCGAGACGCTCAGATGTGGATGTGAAGATAAATTCTGCCGCCGCCCTCGGCTGTCACAGGGAATAGGAATATTTCACTACAGGAGAAAATGGCACAGATTGCAGATTCTCCAGAGTATACAAGCTCTTGTGTGTGTGTGTGTGTGTGTGTGTGTGTGTGTGTGTGTGTGTGTGTGTGTGTGTGTGTGTGTGTGTGTGTGTGTGTGTGTGTGTGTGTGTGTATTCCCAACACACAAAAAATAAATCCAAGCACTCACAACACAAAATCAATGCTCTGCACATGAGTTGTGTGTGTGTTTTTTTTTCTTTTCTTCTTCTCTTGTTTTCTCTCGTGTTGTGTTTTCTTTGGTTTCTGCATGTTTCTCTCTTCCTAAACTCCACCACAACAACTTCCTGCTCCGAACTGCAGCGGCGGCGGTTTTACCTTCCGGAAGAAACAAGAAAGAAAAGGCAGAGATGAAACAGGAAGGAAAGCCGTCGCTGTGGTTTGACTTGTAAATCCGTTTCCTCCTAAATCAGCAGAGCTCCTGTTTCTGCGTTTGGCTGAGAGCTGGCGGCCTTCTCTGTTTACTCCGGTTCTCTGGAGACTTTGAACATCTTACCCCACGAAAGCTTCAGGAAACTCAACATGTGTTTTCTTAGAAAGCAAGGATTTCACTTGTTTTTGGTTGTTTTGAATCGGCTTTTCGAAAAATGTCATCAAAATTGAGACGACAACAACTTATATTAAAGTGGAAAATTTAAAAAAATGTTTTTCCTCGTTCTGTGAGCATTCAGCAGAATTTATATTTTATTTGTTGTATCAAATGTGCACATTGTTTAGTTCTGGTTGTTGAACGATTGTTTCAGATTATTTAAATTTGGGTCTGATTTCTGTCATTTTTGGCTATAAATATAAAAATACATATATTCTGCAAACATGGCAACATTATTACATTGATGTCTGACGGAGAAAAAGGACTATTTGGGAATAATTTACATCAACTGAACACAAATGACTGGCGTATTGGTTGAACATTTAAGGGTTTTTGCAAATAAGGTCAAAGATCACTTAGTGAGCGAGAAGCAGTTTAAAGGCAATTATTGGGCATTGTTCTTTTCCGCACATCGATATCTTTTTTTGAACTGTTGTTTTCATCACACTGAACGTGAATATAAAGTGGCGAAAAAAATACTTTTCTGAGCTTTTGAACACTGAATAAAGGGTTAAACCAATCATAAAACTTTATTACACCTTTCAACATTGACAAAGGAAGCACAGTCCAGATCCACTCCTTCTGTTTTTACCATTCACAATAAAAGCATTTGTTATAAAATGTGTTTTCAAGCCTTTGGTGTGTAAAGGCCTTAAAGCTTTGAAACAACTAGTTAAAAGAACTTTGAGATTATTTTGTCACACAAAATGTCCCCACTGTCGAGAACAAATGTTCACTCTCGAATATTGGCATTAGCAGATGTAGGATGGACTCACTGTCTTCTCCCACTTTGTCTCCAATCTGTGTTTGAAATGGTAAACACGCTCGAGTTCTGCTCGCCAAACCGAAACAAACGTGTGCTGCTTGTTAGTTTGATGCAGCAGAATCTCATTGTCTCTGCTTTGGAGTTTCCTCCAGCTCTCGGTGCATAATCGTCAGTGGATATCCAGCACTGATAGTGACAGACTCAATGTTATGAATATGCCTCGTCTGTCTGCAGCAGCGTTTTTCTAGGTAGATTTTGCAGTCCACGTCGCTTCATGTCCAGAAACAATGAAGAACGTGTTCCTGACAGTCCGATCATCACTGTTCAGCTTGTGGTCGTCTATAAAGTTAGAAACCTAATAAATAATGTTAGGTTTTGAAGAGCGATCAGAGTGTGAAGTGTACGTCATTTAAAGTTACCGTTATGTATAAACCTCGTAAGAAGAGCTCCACGATTGAGATGAGAAGAAGAAAATGTTACATTTAAAAAATAAAAATATGTCACTCTTTCTTCAGTTTCAAGGACACGAACAATGAAAGATGGTCGTCTGCTCTGGAACGAAAGAAAGTCTGGCTTTGCTGAATTCAAACCGTCTCTTCGCATAATTCAACCAACCGACTCACTCACACACACACACACACACACACACACACACACACACACACACACACACACACACACACACACACACACACACACACACACGTTCACTGAATTCAGAGGATGATTGTTAAACTGAAATGGATTTGGTTGTTGGTTTGTCTGTCTGGATTTAAGAGTCTACATTTAATCTGCTGGGTTTCATCATAATGATGGAGCTCAAAACAACTTCACAGAAATAGAAGAAAAATCCAACGATAAACACCAAGGACGCATGTTTGATGACCCACATTTAAGGTCCTAAAATCTCATCTTTCTTTGCTTCGAAGGATATTGCTGATGATATAATATATGATATTTCAACATATCCTCATTCTACAGTTTGTAAAGTTTCTCATCGTTTTTTTTGCAATTTCTTACAAAAGTCCAGCAACAAATGTCGATTTCCTCTCGTCACATGAAAAGTCTTTTCAAAATAAACTTATGTCTTTACAGGAAACTACTTAGTTAGGTTAAGACAACAAAACTACTTAGTTAAGTTTAGACAACTAAACTACTTAGTTAAGTTTAGACAACTAAACTACTTAGTTAAGTTTAGACAACTACTTAGTTAGGTTTAAACTACTTAGTTAACAACTAAACTACTTAGTTAGGTTTAGACAACTAAACTACTTAGTTAAGTTTAGACAACTAAACTACTTAGTTAGGTTTAAACAAACAAAAACAAGTAAGATGCTCTAAGTTTCCTTCTGAAGTTAGATTTGTTTTAGTTTTGTGTGGGGGTGGCGTGCCAATCTAAGCTCTTTAAATACAAAGTGTCTTTTCAAAATAAACTTCCGTCCCCACAAGAAGTTACGCAACAAAACCCCTTATGGTTAAGAAAAGGTGACTGATGTTACTAAAAGTCAATGTTTACATTTAGTTTGACACGGGACACAAACAGCGGTCTCCTGGGTTACAGTCCTGTGTTTGTTTGACTACATCTGTTCCCCTGAGCTTCTTATAGAACAGGTTGCATTAGGGCCACTGACCAAGCTTCAGTTTTTGACGGGTTGAGAGTCAGAGGACTACTGCCTGCTGTGATTGAAAGAAAGCTTCCTCAGATAAACCCGATCAATAAAATGAACGATGTGAAGTGAACGATGTGATCTCCCTCCGACTAAAGCTCCTCATTAATCCGTCAGACTGAACTCAGAAACAACTCCACTCCTACCTCCACGTCCTCCAAAGGTCATCCTCCGCCCAACGCCACGCCGAGCAGCATCAGCCCGCCTCCCGCCATCACGCCGGACATTCGGCGCCGCGGTGGCCCGTCTGGAAGGTCAGCGGGCCGGACCGGCCGGGTCACTCCTCACGCCTCCTCACCTGCCGAGGTCAAGCTGCAGATGATGAATGTCTCTGATCACTGCTGGTTATGAATTAGCATCATTAGTGCCATGCCATGATGATGATGATGATGATGATGATGATGATGATGATGATGACAAAGGCTGATGATTATGATGCCCGTTACCTTGGAGATGAAGTTAGAGGGGAAACGCTGGGCTGCTAAAAGGGAGGTGAAACACTCCTCCTGATTTTGTTTGTCAGGTGATGCTGACAGAGAGGAGAGGAGAGGAGGAGAAGAGAGGAGACAAGGAGAGGAAAGAAAAGATGAGGAGTGGGTCAGGAAAACAAGGAAACATGAGTGGTGGAAGAGTAGGAAAGTGAAGAGAGGAGAGGAAACAAGGGAGGAGGACAAGTTGACAGGGGAGTACACAAGGAGAGGAAAGGAGAGAGGAGGAGAGGATGAGGGAAATAAACAGGTCGGACGTAAGGAAGGAAGGATGAAAAGGGAGAAGAGAGGTGGAAAAGGAGGTGGAAGAGGAGAGGAAAAGAGGAGAGATGAGGAGAAGGAGGGGAGATAGGAGGGAGTAAGGAGGTGACAGAAGCAGAGTATTGAGAGAACATTAGAGGTGGATGGAAAGGAGGAGATGAGAGAAAGGAGAAGAGAGGTGAGTAGAGATGGTGAGACGAGTGAGAGGAGGAGGGAGGAGGAGGGAGGAGGCCTGCTGAGTGGAAACTTCCTGCTGGTGTCATCATTACCATTGAAATGCCGTTGTGAGATGAGAGATTGAAGCTTTACTGCTGTTTCAACGCCCTGCTGATCTCCTCCTCCTCCTCCTCCTCTTTCATTCTACTGCTCATTCTTCACTTTATCGCTTGTTTACTCCCTTTATATCCTCTGTCCTCTGTCATCTTATATTCACCTCCTCTCCTTTCCTTTAACTTATTTTCCACTCCCTTTCGTCTCCTCTTTACTTTGGGTCATTTATTTACTCTTATTCCTCTCCTTCTCCTTTATTTTCACCTCCTCTCTTTCCCTTTTTTCTACCTTTGAACACCTCCTACATCCTACATCCACCTCCTTCCGTCTCCTCTCCTCTGGTCATTTTGCTGTCAGCCAAAATGTAAATTGGCTTCTTTCCGTTGCCTTTTGCTCCTCTGCTGTATCCCTTCTCACTCAGCGAGTGCCTCCTCACATCACCTAGCACCTCCTCACCCTACCTTGCGCCTCCCCGGAGCTGGTCTTGACAGTTCTGCTCCTCCTGCAGTTTCCTCCACAGAGCTGCACTGTGACACCGAGCAGCCACTTCGGACAGAAACACCGGGCCACCTGACAGCTGCTGAGGCCCAGAGAGGAGGAGCAGGAGGAGGAGGTGATATGGCGAGAGACAGTCCAAGAGCTGATGGACAGATGGTGGAGGAAAGGTCCTGTAGAGAGACGAAGAAGGAGTAGAAAGGAGGGAGGTTAGGAAGGAGGGAGCAGGTACCAGAGTCTGTAAAGAGGGATATAAGTTGGAAAAGGAGGAGGTGATTGGAGGAGTATGATGGAGGGTCAGGAGGTGTCAGGTAGGGAGGAAAATGAATAAGGGGGAGGAATCACAGAATATAAGAAGGAGAAAAGTAAGGAGGGAGAGGATATAGAGACAAGGAGGTAAGGAAGGGAGTGATAAAGAAGGAGACGAGGAAGGAGGACAGTTGGGAGTATGAAAGAGGGGGAGAAGGAGGAACGGAGTACGATAGGAGACATGTAAGGAGGAAAAGATAATAAGGAATTGAGCAGGAGGCGAGTAAGGAGTAAAGTAGTGAAAGAACGATGGGAGGAGGGAAGGAAGGCGGCCACCGAGTTAGGAAGACAGGAAGGAGGGAGTATTCACCGACGTTGGGAAGGAGGGAGGAAGAGGACGGGAGGAAAGAGACAAAGGCTGTAGGGAACGTCTTAGGGAGTAAACGAGGCACGGGAGGAACCGGTGGAGAAATTGGAGGGAACTAATGAATGAGTTGCAGTAATTAGGGATGTAGAGAGTTAAAGGGAGCAGGAAGTGAGGACAAGACCAGTGTGAGGGGGGAAGGGAAGGAGAGAAGCAGGAAGTAATCGAGGTAGAAAAACAGTTGGAGCGGAAAGAAACAGAGAAGGTTGGAGGAAGCTTGGAAGGAGACATGAAGGAAGGAAAAAAGACAAGTATAGGAAACAGGAACTAAGGAGGAAAATAGGAAAGGAGGGAAGGAAGGAAGGCAGTTATAAAGGTTCAACGTTAACACCGTTGTTGTCCTTTTATGCTACATAAGAAAAATAATAATGAAGGAAACGAAGATAGTGACAAGGAAAGAGGAGGTAAGTGATACTAGCAAAGGAGGAAAGAGAAGGATGTTACGAAAGATGGAGGGAAGGAAACAGGAAACAACAAAGTAGGAACAGGATGATGTAAAAAGGAAAGAACAAAAAAGGGAAGTCAAAGGTTTAGAGAGCATGAGGGAGGAAAGAAGGAGGGAGGAGCAAAGTAGGAAAGATCAGGGCAGGTAGGGAAGAAGAAATAGGATTCACAAAAAGTTCCTTAAAGGTAATGACGGGAGGATGACAAGTGAAGAGAAAAAAGCTGTTGTAGGATGGAAGGAAGGAGGGAGGACTGAAAAATGTAGATATAGATAAGTCTGAAAAGTGAAGGAGGGAAGGAAGGAAGGAGGGAAGGAAGGAAGTCCTAGTAGAGGTCTGAGGAGTAACAGCGAGAGATGATGTGAAGTCCATTCATGCAGGAAAAGAGGAGAGAAAAATGAAGAGGACGGACGGAGGGATGCAGGAGAGGAGGAGGGAGGTTAATCCATGGTGGGTAGAGGGGGAGAAGAGGAGGTGGGGTGAAGGGGGGAGGCGTTGTGCTGGGGGATATCATCCGTCAGAATCACCCTCTCCTCCCGTCGGGTGATTGATAGAAGCGCTGCCTCTGGAGGCCCTGAGGGGAAACCTCCCCCTTCTCCTCCTCCCTCCCTCTCTCCATCCATCCATCCATCCCTCCTTCCAGCTCCTCATCCCTCCGTTTCCCCCCCTCCTCTGTTTTCTCTCCTCAGCGGGCTCCTCGACGGCCTGCCCCGAGGCCGACAGTGATGGAGAGAGGCCACGGACATCTGAGAGAGCAGGAGGACGTGGGACGGAGGGAGGAAGGAGGGTGAGGAGGTCTGGTACAGTCCGAGACAGCAGAGCTAAGCCCCGCCTCCGGGTATCAACCGGTCCATCAATCACATCATCAGAGGAAAAATGGTTTCTGCTAGAAATGAAAGTTCATCACATAGTTAGTAGTAGGAGCTAATTCTATATATATTATATATTAATATATATAATATAATAATTCTATAATTGTTTTCTATTCATTTCAACGTATCTTCATGAAGCAGTTCATATGATATCCTACGGAAAGTAACTCATCATTACTACTAACTAAGTAGTTACTTTTGCTCTGGTTTATGCTTTAAGATGCTTGTTTAAGAAAGGAGATGCACTGATGACTTCTGGTGACTAGTAGTTCTCTTGAATACCTATGTTGAATACACTTCCTGTAAGTCGCTTTGGATAAAAGCGTCTGCTAAATGACTGTAATGTAATGTTATGTAATGTAATGTCTTAACCTAACTCAGTAGTTTTGTTGTCTAAACCATGTAAAGAACACCTGGGGACGACCAAATATGATGTTACAGTAATATGAATGAAAGTTTATTCATATTGACGGTGTCTATCCATCCATCCATCCATCCATCCATGTCGCGGGGGCAGCAAGCTAAGGAGGGTCCTCCAGACGTCCTTCTCCCCAGCAACACTTTCCAGCTCCTCCTGGGGAACCCCGAGGCGTTCCCAGGCCAGACGAGAAATATAATCTCTCCAGCATGTTCTGGGTCTACCCTCTTACCAGTTGGAAGTGCCTGGAAAACCTCTAAAGGGAGGCGTCCAGGAGGCATCCTGATCAGATGCCCGAGCCACCTCAGCTGGCCCCTTTCGACGCGAAGGAGCAGCGGCTCTACTCCGAGCTCCCTCCGGATGTCTGAGCTCCTCACCCTATCTCTAAGGCTGAGCCCAGCCACCCTACGAAGGAAGCTCATTTCGGCCGCTTGTATCCGCGATCTCATTCTGTCGGTCACTACCCAAAGCTCATGACCATAGGTGAGGGTTGGAACGTAGATGGACTGGTAAATCGAGAGCTTTGCCTTACGGCTCAGCTCCTTCTTCACCAAAACGGTCCGGTACAACGCCCGCATCACTGCTGACGCTGCACCGAACCGCCTGTCCATCTCCCGCTCCATTTTACCCTCACTCGTGAATAAGATCCCGAGATACTTGAACTCCCTCGCTTGGGGCAGTGACTCACTCCCAACCCAGAGGGTGCAATCCACCATTTTCCGGAAGAGAACCATGGCCTCAGACTTGGAGGTACTGACTCTCATCCCGACCGCTTCACACTCGGCTGTGAACCGCCCCAGTGCGCGCTGAAGGTCACGTTCTGAAGAAGCCAACAGAACCACATCATCTGCAAAAAGCAGGGATGTGATTCTGAGGTCCCCAAACCGGAAACTCTCCTCCCCCCGGCTGCGCCTTGAAATCCTGTCCATGAAAATCACAAACAGGATTGGTGACAATGGGCAGCCCTGGCGGAGGCCAACACGCACTGGGAACAAGCTCGACTTTGTGCCGAGTATCCGGACACAGCTCTCACTTTGGTCATACAAGGACCGAATGGCTCGTAGTAACGAACCAGGTACCCCATATTCCCGCAGTACCCCCACAGGACTCCCCGAGGGACACGGTCGAAGGCCTTCTCCAAGTCCACAAAACACATGTAGACTGGATGAGCAAACTCCCATGCACCCTCCAACAGACCTGCAAGGGTAAAGAGCTGGTCCGCTGTTCCACGGCCAGGACGGAATCCGCATTGCTCCTCCTGAATCCGAGGAGCCTCCTTTCCAGCACCCTGGAGTAAACTTTCCCGGGGAGGCTGAGCAGTGTGATACCCCTATAATTGGAGCACACTCTCCGGTCCCCCTTTTTGAAAATGGGAACCACCACCCCGGTCTGCCACTCCACAGGCACTGTACCCGACTTCCACGCGACAGTGAAGAGACGTGTCAACCAAGACAGCCCAACAATGTCCAGAGCCTTTAGCATCTCCGGTCGAATCTCATCCACTCCTGGCGCTTTGCCGCTGAAGAGCTTTTTAACTACCTCAACGACCTCCGCCAGGCATATGGACGAGTCTTCCCCTGAGTCTTCAGACTCTGCCTCTTCCACAGAGGACTGAGTTCCTCAAAGTGTTCTTTCCACCGCTCGACAATATCCCCAGTCCGGGTCTGCAGTTCTCCCCCTGCTGAGCATAGCCTGAGAAAAGCCCTGCTTCCCCTTTCTAAGTCATCTCACGGTTTGCCAGAACTTCCTTGAGGCCATTCGAAAGTCCTTCTCCATGGCCTCGCCGAACTCCTCCCACACCCGGGTTTTGCCTCAGCAACCGCCGCAGCTGCAGCCCTTCTGGCCAACCGGTACCTGCCTGCTGATTCAGGAGACCCCTGGGCCAACCAAGCCCGAAAGGCCTCCTTCTTCAGCTTGACGGCCTCCTTCACCGCTGGTGTCCACCAGCGGGTTCTCGGATTGCCGCCACGACAGGCACCGATCGCCTTCCGACCACAACTCCTAGCAGCAGCTTCCACAATGGAGGATCTGAACATGGCCCACTCGGATTCCATGTCCCCAGCCTCCCCGGGAAGCATGAGAAATTATTCCGGAGGTGGGAGTTGAAGACCTCGCGGACAGGATCCTCAGCCAGACGTTCCCAGTTCACCCTCACTACACGTTTGGGTTTACCGGGTCTGTCCGGCAGCCTCCCCCGCCACCTGATCCAACTCACCACCAGGTGGTGATCAGTTGACAGCTCTGCTCCTCTCTTCACCCGAGTGTCCAAGACATACGGCCGCAGGTCTGATGACACAACTACAAAGTCGATCATAGACCTTTGGCCTAGGGTGTTCTGGTACCAAGTACACTTATGAACCTTCCTATGCTCAAACATGGTGTTTGTTATGGACAGTCCATGACTAGCATAGAAGTCCAACAACAAAGCACCACTCGGGTTCAGATCGGGCAGGCCGTTCCTCCCAATCACACCCCTCCAGGTTTCTCCGTCGTTACCCACATGAGCGTTGAAGTCTCCCAGAAGAACTATGGAGTCCCCAGTCGGCGCCCTTTCCAGAACACCACCCAAGGACTCCAAGAAGGCCGCGTACTCCGAACTGCCGTTTGGTGCATAGGCACAAACGACAGTCAGAGACTTTCCCCCTGCGATTCCCAGTCGCAGAGGCGACCCTCTCGTTCTCCGGGGAGAACTCCAGAACAGCGGCACTCAGCCAAGGGGCTTGTGAGTATCCCCACACCCGCCCGGCACCTCTCACCCTGGGCAACTCCGGAAAAGGAAAAAGTCCAGCCCCTCTCCAGGAGTTTGGTTCCAGATCCGGTGCTATGCGTGGAGGTGAGCCCAACTATATCTAGTTGGTAGCATTCCACCTCCCGCACCAGCTCCGGTTCCTTCCCCGCCAGAGAGGTGACATTCCACGTCCCTAGAGCTAGTCTGTGATGCCGGGGGTCAGCACGCCCAGGTTTCCGCCCCAGCCTGCCGCCCAGCTCACATTGCACCCGACCCCAATGCCTATCCCTGCGGGTGGTGGGCCCACAGGGTGGCGGCACGATGTAGCTTTTTCGGGCTGGGCCCTGCCGGGCCCCATGTGCCAAGGACCGGCCACCAGACGCTCGCCGGCGAGCTCCCCTACCGGGTCTGGCTCCAGGAGGGTGCCCCGGTTTCCCTATTCCGGGCGAGGTGCCACAACCTTGCATCGTCCGATTCATTGGGGTTTTGTGAAACCATTGACTGGACTGAAAACAAATAAAACAGAATAAAATAACACAACTACAAAGATAATCAACATAAACAAAACATTCATAATGATCTCTGTGCTTTCCTTTGGTCATTTTGTTTCCTTTGGTCCTCAACATGTCTTCCCCTTGCTCTCTTGTTTTGTTCTTAATATTTTACAGACAGAAGTACATTTGATTTAACTTCCACGTATTTATGAACTTTTGAAAAAACATTCACACAAGAACGCCAGGAGAATATGAGCATGCACACTGTGAAGTTTTCTCAAGTAACTCCTCCTGCTCATGTTTTTTAATTTTTTAATGTCCTGTAAAGCCATAATTAATGCATTCAAGTAAATGTCTGTTTGTAATGCATGAAGAACCTGCGGGTGACCTTCATCCCTGTGAGTCTGACTCCTCTTCCTCTGCAGGGGTGGAAGCAGGGTCAAGTGAGGGTCGTGTTTCAGCAGCAGCAGCCATTATTCCCTTCTAAATGTGCATTTACACGAACCCGCCGAGGTCAAGACTGTTAGCTGCTGTTAGCGCCGCCGCCGCTTCACCACTGTGAAGTCAAAAAAAAGGAGCTATTGTCCGTCATTTCTGCAGAAAGAAGGGAAAAAGGAACATAACTGCCGGCGGCGTGTGAAATGTTAAAATGGAGATTAGCCCGGCCAACTGCAGATCTCGCTTACAATGATTAAACATCACGTCTTGCATCTCAATAGGAACACTTGTGGCTGGAAGCGCTCCGATAAGGTCCTGATTTAATTCACACATGCACATGCAACATTGAGAGCCAATGAAAGGACATTCTTTCAGAGAGGGAGAGAGAGAGAGAGAGAGAGAGAGAGAGAGAGAGAGAGAGATAGCAGGTCGTTCAGTGTCCTCTGACAGAAACACACTGAAACCCTTCTAGCGCTTTTAAATAAATGCATCTTTAGCCAATCACAGTCCATCCATTAGTGCTGGGTTTACACACATCATAATGTAGTCTGAAGTGGAGAAATTACAGAGTTGGTGCATAAAAATATTAAAAGTTATTCGCCTCCACTTTGACTTAATTAAGAGGCAGAACAAAATAGATATAACAAGATAATTATACGTATTTCTATGTTTTAAGGAATTTTAAAAGCCATACTTACAACTGCCTTCATCACTGTATCTTTAATAGAATGAATCAAAGAACAACCAAAGTCACGCAACTGAAAAGAGCTTTGCAAAGACAAACAACACATAGATGTGCAATCAGCAATATGAAAACAAAAACAGACATATGTTGAAGCCAATAGAGTTTACACACTGTTATACTGCCATACTGCAGGAGTACTGTGACTTTACTGACTGCAGCAGCCTGTAGGTTTGTTATCGTACGCACCGCCGACTGCCATCTGTGAAGTTCTGCTGCAGGTCCAACTCCGTCTTACTCTGCAGCTCTCCGTTCCTTTGAGGCCGTCCTCCCTCAAGAACTACAACAACAGCCTCAGCTGTTTCTGCAGGAGCTCCAATAGCACACATTTAAAAGTGGAGAAGGATGGAATCAGGTGATGGAAAACATAACATATTGTTCTATCTCCTCTGTCTCCTAAACATTAGTTTCATGTCAAATATAATTTGAATCGCCACATGTTGTGGAGGAAATGTAGCCTGGATTATATTCACTGGCTGTGAGTTTAACAACAGATACTTTGGTTCACATCCTGAGACACATGTTATGTCGAGGTTTTGGTTCAACGTTGAAAAAGTCATCGTGTTGTATTTAGCTTTTAAAGTTACTGCGCGGAACTTTCATTTTGTGTTGATTCTGTTGGTCCCTGTGGAACAAAGTGGTAGTTTCTGAGCACCAGAGTCCCTCAAACCTCTCATTTTACTGCAGCAGGGTCTGACAGTCTGACCCGCTCAGTCCTGGTTCTGGTTCTTCCTTGGCTCCATTCCCTCCAGCGGGTCCAGTAATACGGTCTAGGTCTCCAGCAGCGTGGGGTCGGTGTCGGCTCACAGAGAGGAGAAGCTCTGCTCCTGGAGGAGGAGGAGGAGGAGGAGGAGGAGGAGGAGGAGGAGGAGACACTGTTGCTGCCGGGAGCTGAGCTTTCCTTCTCCCTCCGGAGCTCAGACTGCAGGTCAAAGGCTGCGATGAAGCCGGATCTGGGTCTGTCCACGGTGGACCGGTCTCTGAGCTGACGGAGTGTCTTGTGAACCTGCATGATTTCATCAGAATCCGACCCGGTGGCAACGGTGAAATGTGCTGACAGAAACGTTTGCAAAAACATTTTTTTCAGCTCTAAATCAACTGTGATGTTTTTCTTATTACTTTATGACTGTGTTATTTTTCCCCTCTTTGCTGATGCGTCAGATTGCATCATCACTTCCTCATTACAGACTTGTGTGTTGGAGGCAGCAGAGCTCATTCTGCTTCCTCTTCCTCAGAGTTCTTCTTCCATACATCACCTCCCACCACCTCCTGCCTGACAGTCTGCCTAATACCAATTACACAAAACTCTCTCTCTCTCTCTCTCTCTCTCTCTCTGCCAGCAATGTATTTCCTGACCACATAACACTACTCCCCTCCTCCTCCTCCTCCTCCTCTTTCAGGCTGTGGTGTGAAGCCGACTGAAAGAGGCTTTCGGCGCCACTTCCTGCAGAAACCTCGACTGTTTCTGAAGAAAGTCTGACTCCCATGGAAGAGAATTTTTAGTTTTTTTGGGACACTATACATTTTAAAATAGAAGTCTTAGAACTTTATTTTGAATTCTGTCAGAGTACCCAAAGATACCAAATATGTTCCACTGCAGTCTCTCCTCAGATTCACTCGTATTCTCCCACATTCATCTTAATGTGCCCTTATCACCTTGAAATTGCTGCTTTTGCATATTTGATTCCCTCCGTTCTCCGACTCTGATTTCTCCTCTTCTCCCTGCTGCTGCAGCTCCGACCTCATTTCACCACCAACAATCAATATGGCTTCATCTTACATTATTATATTATCATCTGCTTCCTGTTTTAGGTTTGCTTTACAGCCCTGCTTCCACAATAACCACATAGAGAGAGAAAGAGAGGGGGGAGGATGGAGAGGAGTACAAAGGAAGGAAAGTAGGAGACAAGCGGGAAGAGAGGTAGGTGGCAAGCAAGGGAACAAGGGCTGCTGAAAAGGGGGAAGGAGTAAAGGAGGCAATAGAGGAAGAAATGACTGAGGAAAGGAAAAAGGAGTTAGGATGGAAAAATAAAAGAAAGAGAAAGAAAGAGGGAAGAAGCACAGAGGAAGGGGAGAAAGGATGAATTGAGGTCTGAGATGATGTAGGAAAGGAGGAAGAAAGTGAAGGAGGAAAGAGAAGGATTGAGAGAGAAAGAAAGAGGATTGAGGTGAGGAGGTAGGTGATAGGAGGTGGAGGAAAGGAGATACAATGCAAAGACAGCAGGAGAGATAAAAAAGGGAGAGAAAGAAGAACAGAGCAGGTAAGGAGAAGAGATTAAGAGAAGGAGACTGTGAGCAAGGGAAGAAGTGCTTGTGAAAAATAGGATGGGAAGGGAGGAAACAAGTGAGAAAGAAAGGACTGAAGGAAAAAAGAGTTTGCATGAAAGAAAGAGAAAATATAGGAAGGTATGAGAGGAAGAAGAGGAGAGGAGGAGAAAGTAGGAAGAGAGAGGGGGGAAAGGAGTAATGAGGGGTGTAGGAGAGGAGAGGAGGGGAGGAAGAGATGAGGAAGATGAAGAGAGGAGAGTAGAGGAGAGAAAAGGAAAGAGAAAGAAAGGAGAGGAGAGGAATATAGGATAGGAGAGGAGGAAGAGCGTGAAGACAAACAGCCTAAATAAAAAACCCAAAGACGAGAAATAGGGTAAAGTGATGAAACCTTTGGGGGAAAAGAAGGCAGAGGAAAAGCAACCTGCTGCAACTGTGTCATCCTCAGACAACAAGCTGTGATAATATTTTCTTTTTGTTGTTCCCAGAAATATTGTGAGGAAAATGAATTTAATCATTCTGCCCCGAATTTCAATTTAGTGCTGTAATGCGATGCAACAGCGCTTCACACACACACACACACACACACACACACACACACACACACACACACACACACACACACACACACACACACACACACACACACACACACACACACACACACACAGCAGCATGCCGGGCTTGTTTTTATTGAACTGTGATTGGCTGGCGTCTCGCTTTAGGGCACGACACTCTGCAACTTGAGGATTCACGATGTCAATTTCCTGAAGTGGAATCCAATAACGGGAGAAGAAGAAGAAGACGAGGCGAGAGGCGTTAACGGCTCCTCAGGAACATCAGGAGAGCGGCGCTGAAAAGACTGTAAGTCAATGTGAGGCCGAGAGATGGAAAAATGTTGAGAGGAGGACGGGGGTGAAGACGAGGGTGAGGAGGGGAAAAATGTTCACAGAAAACATCAACTGGAAAACCTGTGTCTTCCTCCAATAGGAGGACAGGGGGACGTTTCCTCAGGAGGGCTTTAATGACCTCAGACTCGTCTTACAGTCGACCTTTCAAACTTGTCCATCTCACCAACATATAGTGTCTTTAAATGTGTGGTGAATATTGGTATTTGGCTGTTGCAATCATGATTTTTTTGCCGTCACCGTTTTGGTTTTGGCCGTTGTCATTGTGGTTTTTGGCCGTCACCATCTTGGTATTTGGCTGACGGCATCTTGTTTTTTGGTCATTGCCATTAGGTTATTTTTTGTCGTCACAATCTTTGATTTTAGCCGTCGACATTTCAGTTATTGGCGTTCTCCATTTATATATATTTTGCCGTCGCCATCTTTGGTTTTGGCAGTCACAATATTGGTTTTTTGGTTGTTACCACCTTTGATTTTGGCGGTTGCCATTTCAGTTATTGGCCGTCCCCATATTGGTTTTTGGCCGTTACCATCCCGGTTTTTGACCGTAGCCATCCGGGGTTTTTGCCTTCCTCATCATGGTTTTTGGATGTCACCATCTTGGGTTTTGGCCTTCGTCATCTTGGGTTTTTCGTCATCTTGGGTTTTGGATGTCACCATCTGGAGGTTTTGGCCGTAGCCATTATGGTATTTGGAAGTCGCCGTCTTGGGTCTTGGCCGTCACCATCTTGGATTTTTGGGAACTAGAAGTAAGCTAAGTACAACTGAACCATGAAGTGAGAACACACTATAAAACGGTTGGTTGTTCATGGAAAACATCAACTGAAAAACCTGTGTCTTCCTCCAATGAGAGGACGGGGGGGGCCTCAGGAGAGTTTTAATGACCTCAGACTTGTCTGACAGTCGACTGTTTAAAGTTGGACATACCACCAACAGATGGTGTCTTTAAATGTGTCCAATAAAATAGATCAATCCGTCTTTAGATTATTGGTTCAACCCAGAAACTGTGTATAAGAAGTTGTTGTTGTCGTCGTGACGTAACCCATTGGTTTGTGTATTTCCGTTTTGATGCCTCGAATTCTTCATTTTGTTTGTCACCATCTTGGATTTTTCCCCGTCGCCATCTTGTTTTCTTTGCCTTCACCATCTTGTTTTTTTGCCATAGCCATGTTGGTTTTGGCAATCACCATCTAATTTTCATCCATTGCCATTTGGGTTTTTTCTCGTCACCATCTTGGATTTTTGGCTATAGCCATCTTGTTTTTTGGACCCATCCAAATCCTATTTTTGGCCGTCACCATCTCTGTTTTCGCCCGCCGCCGTCCTGATTTTCTGATGTAGCCATCTTTGGTTTTTTGTGTTACCATCTTGGTGTTTTGGCCATCCCCATTTCGGTTATTGAGTGTCTCCAATTTTTAGTTACAACATTGGGTTTAGGGAACAAAACCACTTCGTAATGGTTTTAAAATAATGCCAAGAACGTAGTTTCGAATAGCCGTCTTGTGGTAGAAAGTTCAGAGCGTTGGACCCATCAACCCTCCCCTCCCGTCCTTTTCAGTATTTATTCTACGTCACTCGGTATGACTGTTTCATTTCTGTCTCCACCATGAAAACAGGATCATATTGACTTTGCATTGATATTGTTTTTCGTACAAAACCAATAGATTGCATCAGGGACCATTTCACAGACTGCCATAACATCATGTCCACCACTCACACCGTGAACAAATACAAAGACAGAGTGACACCCAACGTCTTCTTTTGACTGAATGTATTTTTATTGTAAAGCTATAAGGAAGGAGTAATTACAAGATATCATTTCTTTGATTTGCTCAGCAAAAATAAAAAGACCACATTATTTTTTTAAACATGCGGATGCTGATCAAAAAGAGAACAGATGAGGCTCAAACACATCACTCCAACTTCCTCCAAGGAAATTAAAAGACTTCAAAATAAAACAACGAAACAAAAGAAAGAAATGTACACTTTGTCTTCGGACAAACATGAGCGAACGTAAAGGAAAGCGGTAAAGCCGGTGGGTGACTGGAGGAGAGACGCTGAGGTCCTCCGCTCTGAGACTCATCACTCCTACATTTAATAGAGCCTACGGTACTTTAGACAATATAATCCTACAGGTTCAGGGTCAGATTTCCTTCACATTGTTTGAATATATATATATTTTGTCATCTTCACTTTTTTAAAAACCTACACTTGCATGTACATAAAACTGTACAAAAAACAAGGCATCACTAGCATTGTTCCTATATAAATATAACCAACCAACAATTAGGCTACAAACGTGGACGTTCCGTAAAGACAAAAGTGATTCGGCAGCTCTGTCCTGCTGTTTTCTTCTTCTAGTTAACAAAAACCAAGAAATATTTCCAACTCCATCCTTTAATGTACGGAGGCTCAGAACCATCAAGATATTTTTTTTTGTTTTATAGATTTTTTTCTCATTATAAGTCTAATCTTCCAGAACACAACAAAACTATCTCATGATGATTAACATTTTTTATTCTTACAATCATCAATCAATTATCTAACTTTTGAATACACCAACTCTCAAAATATAGATATTCATCATCTCTGCTAACAATATGTTTTTGTCATGATGACTTTGCTTTTACAGGATAATGTTTTATCTGTTGTTTGAAAATTTTGTTTTTAAAACTTTTGCTCCGAGATGACAATTTTGTTAAGTCTCATTATCTCAAAATGTCTATTGATTTCAAATTGATTCCATTATTTTATCAAATACATTTGATGAGGCAACTGTTTTTTTTTTAAATACCAGCTTTAGGAACTAAGCTCCATAAAATCATGTTTTTGTGGAACTGATGTATTTTTTTTCTCATCTGCGTTGTAATAAAAATACTTAAGATAACAAATTATGCAGACTGTTTTTCATAACTATTCTGAGATAATGACATAATTTCTTTATCTCAAGATCTCACCCATAATGTCATGATTATCACATGATTATCTCATTTTATATTTCTGTCTTTTTCTTTCTTGGTAAAAAACAAAAACAATCATGAGTTAACACATCGTTGACTTTGTCATCTTTTCTTGAGGTTAAGAATTATGTTTATGTGCTGCTCATGTTGTTTTTAAGGCGATTTGTCTCAAATCCTGAGAAATCAAACCATGAACTTGTGATCGAGATAAGTCGTGATCACAAGGTAACTGCCGCTCTGGAGACTGAGCGGCCTGACTTCCTGTTTTTTGGGGTTTAGTGTGAAAAACAAACGTCCCTGTTGACGGTTTGGCTTTTCACGATGGAGTTAAGAAACAGAAACACAGAGTCCAGTCTGCCCGCTCAGAAGACATCGTTTACACCGCCGCGTCTGGTAAAAAACAGCAACGACCATTTATATTCATACAATATGTCTATAGCAGTGTTGATTCCATAACATTGATAAAAACAACTGCGACAACAACAAAAATGTATAATATTTATAAAGTTGGCTTGTTTCATGCTCAGCTGAAGCCTCGTGTTTCAGAGACTCCGGCCTCGGTATAATACACAACCAAAAACAGCAAAGCACTCCAAACTTCATCACATGAGCTCATGAAGAACAAAGTCTGCTGCTCTCCTGATGTCACCTGCTTTTGAACTTCAGACTTTTGAACTGGTTAAAGCAAATCAAAGTCACAGAATTAACCACAATCTACAATCATGAAAATAAAAATAAAATCACATTCAGCAGGTATTTGACCTGCAGAAAATTGAGTTTTTGAGCTACTGGGAACATGATTGTAAAACTATGTTTTTAGGCCAAAATGTGCAATCAAAAAGGGAGAAACTTAGCAATCAACTTTGAAAATATGAATCAGTTTTGAAATCAATTAGAAGAAGGTGAAACATCGTCAAAACCGCTGAGATTTGAGTACTTTTAAAAGTTTCAATTTAAATTTAATTTAGGAATTGTGTGCTGAAAGGAAAAAAACTTTTTAACCTTTTTTATTTTTAATAAAATAAAATAGATATTTTAATGTGTAAAATCTTGAAAGTTTCTTTACTGCATTTCGTAGTGCCAAAGCGTAACTTATCATGGTTTGTGGATTTGTCTTTAAAAACACATCACGTCTAGTCAAAGCCGATTGTTCGGTTTTTGAACAACACCCTTATTTCTGCGACTTCAATAAAACCATCAATGCAAAAGTCCCGAACACAAAAACACTGATTACATGAGAGGCAGAGACTCGTTCCAGACTAAATATTAGAAGACAGAGGGAAGAGAAGAAGGATGAGTTCACTGAGTCATGATGTCACTGACAGAGAGACTGAGGAGGAGAATCGACGGGAAAACATTGAGTAAAATAATTCTGCTGCGTCTTTGAACAAAGTGAAGCTTTCATCAAACTGCACAGACTCAGAAAACAAAAAAAACATTCATGTTTTACTGTCATGAAGGAGCAGATTCCACCAAATCACAGCTACAACAACATGATTCATAAAGAGAGTTTCACAACTGGATCAGCGTTAAAAATACAAAACACAGGCTGCGTCTCAAACTGTGCTCTCAAATAAAGACAGTTTGGCTTTTTGTCATTTAACTCATGTTGGATTAGATACTCATTGCAATGAAGTTATTCACATTTATTTGGAAACCCATGCAGATGTTTTGTGACTGTGGGGAAGACTCAACCACGAAAGTCAAATATTGTTTCTCGTTTCATTACTATAGAAATGAACAGTTTGAGACACAGTCTATGTTTTAAGAAAACAAACCTTTTTCTGAAAGAACAGCAGTGGATTTCTTACATAAATAATGCCTGTCAGTAGCAAACCAATGTATTTTAAAAAAAAAAGCATTTTTAGAAGACATTTATGTGTTTAAGTCATAAATCAGTAAGTCTATAAAGTGCTTTAGAAGCAAACTAGTGCACTTTAATTTAATTATAAATCAAGGGTAAACCAACGTGTTTTAGTGCCAAAGCACTACATTTTAAATCAAAGGAAGCATTTTAGATTAAGGACTGCATTTTGACTGTAAATCAGTGTGTTTAGAAATGCACAATGATTTCTAAGGCATAAATAAATGTTTTACAAATCGGAGCTGCTCTGTCCTCTGAAATCTGACAGAAACTCAGATATCCGATCATTATCTTTTCCCCTCAACACACTTTAAAGATAGTAAATCAGAAACATGAAGAGCCTCAGAAAATCTATAGCCGACTAATTAAGAAGAGGAGAAGTTTTATCTCTTTCATCTCTTTTGTTTTCCTCTCTGGAACATTTATATCTGTAACCGTTTCAACACCGTTTTCTATCACTGAAGCGGATTTGAAAGTGAAAGTGGAGGCAGCAGGACGGGAAGGTGGACGCTCTGCATGCAGAGACACCTGCTGAACACACACACACACACACACACACACACACACACACACACACACACACACACACACACACACACACACACACACACACACACACACACACACACACACAGAGAGGCTGTCAGTGTGTGTGACAGCAGCTCTCCCGGGGGCTGATGGGTAGTTGGTGGTGTGTTCAGGGTTCAGGTGTTCCTCCAAGGAGCAGGAAGTGTTTGTAGTCTGACAGAGAGCCTCAAGAACAAAAAGCGTAGGACCGACTCCATTCCTACAGAGATACACACACATATATATATATTCATATATATATGTATGTTCTATGTTAATTGTATATGTACTGTTTGAAATTGAATACTATAATTGGAAATATGTTTTTAAACCACTGCAGAATTTTACTTATTTTCTTATCTTCTTATATTCCCAAATTGTTGCGGAAGATGCTGACTCTTTGTGCTTTAATGTTTTTAACATTTTCTCTTAACATGAACCAAAAGTATGTGGTCAGCCTTGTCCATATACTGTCCTTACTATATACGTATGTTTTTCCTGATATCAGATCAATGAAGGGATCTGTGTATAATATACCTGTTTCAGCGTCTCAGTGTGCACAAAGCCAGATCCATAAAGAAATGTTTTCTTCACAGTTTGGTGTGGAAGAACCTGACTGGTCTGCACAGAGTGCTGGCCTCAGTCTCATTCAACACCTTTAGGATGAACTAGAATGAAGAATGTGTGACTCAGACCTGATCACCCAATGGGATCAGATCTCTGCAGCTGGTTAAACATCTGGTGGAGGGACTGAAACCAGGAGAGATGAGGCTGTTAGAGCATTTTGGTTGGTTGAAATTACAGGATGTCCACATACATTTGGCCATGTAGTTAATTTAATGTATTTTCTTCTTATTACTTATATATTTAGTTTAGTTTTGGTCGACAAAAAGTCTTTAAAACCTTTAACACCAAACCTAAAATGAGCAAAAACACACACACACACACACACACACACACACACACACACACACACACACACACACACACACACACACACACACACACACACACACACACACAGTCTGTTACAGCTGTTAAGCCAACAGCAAAGCCCGAGGTCACTTAAGGTCACCGGAGGTTGCTTTTCTTCTTCTGGGGTTAATTGGTGCCAAAGCGTTGAGGTTAACTGACGCTACATGACTCCGGCCTCTCTCCTCCATCTTTAGCTCACACAGCAAAACACTGCGGCCTCCTGGGAGTCGGCGGCCGGGCGGGCGGATGGCGAGCGTCACGGAGAGAGGATAAAAAAAATGACTTGTTTACGGTGAAACAGCGAAGCGTGGCAGTGGAGGAAAGGGAAGGAGGAGAGTCGATCCGGACCTCCACGCTGGAGCCCCGTAAATAATCAATCAGAGCGCTGAGCGCCGGCGTTAAATCACCGGAGGAGGAAGGGGAGAGCGGCGGCGGCGGCGCCTGTGAACTCTCAGTCTCTGTCACCGGGAGGGTTGGACGCCGGCGGACTGATGGCTGATGTATGTGCAGAGGGAATACTGGGACTGTGGGGGTTCTGGACTGGAAAGATACTTCGACAATGAATCAAACGGCCTTCAGAGACCGGAGGAGTCGTGTTTGGAATGGTGTTAACATCCAGAAACTAATATATGTACAATAAAACATAATCAAGCAACAACGAAAAGGGAAAGTATGAGTGATGAGCGATCTCTGGGATTCTGGAGGGTTTTTGTTTGCAGAAAACAAACGAGGAGTCATTTAAGTCTCATATTCAACCTGATCACACAGCAGCTCTGTGTTTCAGGGAAGTTTCTAGAAATGAATAAATCAGTTGAATCGACTAAGAGGTGGGCCTGATTTGTGGTTTGTTTTAATGACACACACTAAATAATACACTCTGCTGGCTGTAAATCAAACATGTAATATTCAAAGGTTGGTTGTTGGTTCAGATGAAGAACGACACACGAACGTCTCTCACATCAATGACTACGTTCAATAACTGATTTCTGCTCCTGATGTTCCACTTTTTTCATATTTTGGAAAAGTGAGGATGAGACTGAGGATGAGACATGGGGTCGTTTTACGTTAATCTGATTATGAACGTCTATATGTGAAGGTGAATATCAGAGGAATATTCAATTTCATTAACCATGTAAACAGATTATTAGGAATACTGGGTTTTTTCAGAATAAGGTACAAAAAAATGAATATTTGGTGCATGTAAAGGTAGTCATTGTGGAAGGCTATTTAGTAAATGGGACAATAGAATATTAATCCATATTTTGCAGATGGACATGAGTTAATTTAGAATCTTTTAGGGTCTTAAGTTTAGCTAAAATATAAACTCCTTCATTCCTTCTTTAACTCGACTTGTAAACAGGAGATTTAATGTGAATCCTCACTTTGTTTTAACTCTCCAGGACTCCGTCAGAGACTAAACTACTCATTAGTGAGATTTCTCTGCAGGCTCTCACTGTTCCTCTCTTCATTCCTCCGGTCTCAGCTGGTGTTCATCTCTACAGGTGAAATCTCTCATTACCCTCAGCAGACATTAACACGCAGCCACGAGAACGAAGGAAACTTCCAAAAACCGGCTCGCTTTTTACCGCCGCAAATTACGTCCAGTAATGTCCCGAGCCTCGGGTTGTAATCAGAGTGTCTCCGCCGCGCTGTGTGAAGGGCGTGTTAGAGGACTTGAAGCGTGTTCAGGTGTCATTAATCCTGCGTTTCTGTGAGGCTGCAGCACGGCGGGAAGCACAGAGCTCACAGGTTTAATAAATACTTCTGCTAAACGGAGAGCGGCTCGGCCTCACACTGAGGAGGTGAGGAGGTGAGGAGGTGAGGAGGTGAGGAGGTGAGGAGGTAATGAGAGGCGACACTGACCGGAGAGCTCTTCCTTCAAACTCACGAAGCAGCTTTACACAAACAACACTCGAACGCCACATCTGGGACGAGGAGAGGTTAAAATGCCGGACTGTGAGACGGAAAAAAAACATGCAGCTGGATCCACAATACTGGCTGTGGATATTCATGATCCCCAGAGGATGAAACCTATCTACTTCCTGATCTTTCCTCTTTGCACCACCATCTTCACAAATCCTCCAAACTTGAGTCATAACTTGATCACCAACAAGGTACAGTATCTCCAAAAGGAATGGGCGGATATGGATGAAATCGATCGCACATATTCATGTTCCCCAGAGGATGAATTAACAACAAAAGAAAGGTTCCCTCCTGATCTTTCTTCATCAAATTCTTATGCTTCTGCTTTAACAGAAATGTAAACATCTAAGCATCAGCTTGTTATGAGAAACACACCAGGCAGTGGCGAAGTGAGGCTTGCTACAATAATACATATTAATATTTAATGAATATGATTTAGTTTTGCGTGTTCACGTGCTCTCCTGAGGATAAACTATCCCCAACTTTTAGTTCAGACAGACTTCGCTGCTGAATCAAGCGGTCTGCTCTCGCTGAGATCAAAGCGTCTCCTGCAGCTTTCCAAAGACGTTTCATGTCAGCTCGCTGCTCAGTGTCTTTACAGCGTTACTAACAACATTCCTGCTCCCCAGGGGAGGAACCCTTTTAATGTCAATGACCTACAGACCTTTACTCTATCACCACTTCAGGAAAAACTGTACGATTTTATCTTAAACTTCCAGGAAGGATGAAAGACAACTTTTGCATTGCAGGATTTAAATTGATTCATCATTTTGTGGTTTGGTCTTTAAAAAAAGATTTAAAAGTGATTCATGCTCGTCACACTTTCAAGGTGTTGTTTTTAAATGTTTTGTCTTGGTCCATGACCCCAAAAACATTCCGTTTACGACATGAATGAAGCTGGAACCAAAGAGTGTTTGACACTTTTGCTTGATTTACAGACTTAAATCATTGACAGATTTTGTCATAATTAATCTTTTTGTTGGTAGATTAAAAGTTTCAGCTCTACATAAAAAGACGTTGCTAGCAAAACACTTCCCAAATATAATCGTTTGTGTGAAAAATAATGATTTCACATGTAACGAGATACTGACAGGTGAGAAGTTAAATTAACATTTTAAAGTGAAACTTTTTAAAGTGAAAACCCAAATAAATATGTTTTCATGAGACTTTTTTGGATAGCTTTCTTTGAGGATAAATTTCACTGTTGAACAATTGACAATGATTAGTTTTAATTTCATGGTAAACTACTGACAAGAGCATTAATATTCGGACACTCAGCTTTGGCCGATCCACTGACTGAACTCTGAATCAACTCACATCGGTTCCCCTTTAAATGATTTTGTCCCCTCATGAACCCAAATCCAACGGTTGTAAAGTTGTAGGGGAGAGAAATAAAATAATAAAAAAGTCTGGTGTTTGTAACTCGGCACCGTCGGTGATGCTCAAGAGTCCAAGTTCCTGCAGTGTGACGTGAACGCCGCGCCGTCGTTTCCTATGTACATGCAGAAGGTTTTCAGTCCATCAATCAGACGTGAAGATCTGCAGACAGAACGAAAGAACCGGATCCACACGGTCAGCCACAGCAGCTTCCTCTGTCACTGTCTGGAGTATTTACAGCTCTGTACACTGAAAAAAAGAGAGAGAGAGACCTCTTCACGGCAAAAAAAGAGAAAGAACAGACCTGAAAGAGTTCTCAGCTCCAGAGGTTGGAGAACGTTTCTGAGAACGTCTCACGTTGACGACAAGCTGCTCCGGATAAAAACGAACCCGGTTGATTTGATGCAACTCGGCTCAAAAGTTAAAAAGGAAATCCAAAAAATATTCAGGATAGATAGCATTACACAGTATACTTAAGTAGGATTTACAAATAGTTCTTTCTCTTCTCCCCCCGAAGGTGTTTTTATCTTTTTCTGTTCCGACACACTAACGAAGCCTAAAGCACAAAAAATCCAACTCAAATACGTGAGTAGCTAAATAGTTTCCCATTAAATTATCACAACGATGTGGTGTAGTTTACATTCCGTCCGCAGCAGCAGGAGCCACGTGTTTTCTTCCGTTGATTCGTTTTATCTTACATGTGATTGGTTTTCTAGAGGAGGAGGAGGAGGAGGAGGAGGGTGGTGGAGGTGGCGGTGGAGGTGGGCAAAGGGTCTAAAGCCTTGTACGGTGGATGCAGTTATAAAAAGGAAGAAGGGGGAATCGGCGCCGCGGCACAGCAAGAAATAGGCACAGGGGGGCGGCAGTGATGGGGCGGGGTCAGGTGGCGGCGAGCAGCGACGGGCGGATGACGAGGGGCGTAGAGAGGTGGGGTTTTTAAGGTGGAGGCCTCACAGGTAGATCTCCCTCTTGGAGGTCTGGCCGGTCGGAGTGGTGGCGTTGTGATACTCCACCGCCTGGCTCAGCGGGATCTCCTCCATCCCACAGTCTTTACCGGACGAGTCTCCGCCCGCGGGGTAGGCACTGCTGTAGGGCGTCATGAACCGCATGTTGGCCACTTTGGAGCCGCCAACGCCGCCAACGCCGCCCGTCCCGCGCTCCTCCGTCAGGGGCCTGGTGCTGCCGTTGGCCATCAGCTGCTCCTGCCCGTCCATCTCCTGGTAAGGCACAAAGGTGGAGAGCTGAGGGGCTTTCTTGGACACCTTGTGGGTGGGGGAAGGCTCGCCGGGCATCCAGCAGGAGTCGGAGTGGCCGAACTCGGTGCACTCGTGGGTGCAGTTACCGGTCATCGCCACGTCGGGAAGAGGCCTGAGGTCTGCAAAGAGAAAGAGAAATAAAGGATGAGAGACGGAGAGGCAACAGAGGAGGACAACTCCCAGACCAAACAACATCTCTGGTGTCGACCTGTCAATCAGCGTGTAGCCCCGCCCTAAAGCATCCCCTGCTTTATGGTCTGTTTGACTCTAAATGGAGCATCATTTACTAAATGAACATCATGCTGTATTGAAGAAGACTTGAAACTAGAGATTGAGACCATAAACTCATGTTTACAATGTTTACTGAGGGAATAAATCAAGAGAGAAGTAGAGTCATTTTCTCATAGACTTCTATACAACCAGAGGAGTCGCCCCCTGGTGGACAGGAGAGAGAATGCAGCTTTAACACATGAAGTATTGACTTCACTTTTCAGAGATGGAGATGAATGTGAGCTCTAGTAGAGAGTGTCAGCGGTCCATTATATATGTCGTTATGCTGTAGGGATGTGTATTGGTACAAAACGATACGTAGGGCGATACACGAGTCACGATACAACATATCACGATATATTGCAATACTATAAAATAGAGCTGAAAATACAACTTGTTGTGTACCTCCTTGAGAGTCCAATACGTGCATCACATATTGATAACTCAGCGGACAAATTGCATCAAAACTCCTTCAACAGGTATTTGTATTGCACATAGTCACTCAGCAGAGAACACACTGAACTGAAACGCACTTGCTATGAAAGACAATATGAAAATAGAATGCATATTGTTTCTCATCGTGTCACGGAACACTTTTTTACTAAAATGCACAACCTCATTTGAATATAAAGTACATACTGCATTATTGTCTTATTGTGTCACTGACTCTCTTAACTAACATGTAGATGACATACATATCGTGTGAAACAAAGTGCATTAAGTAAAGTTGTCTGTTAATCCAGGTTCAGCTTTCAGTAACTCCGTGGTGTTACTTCCTGTACAGCTTTGTTCTCTGGTGTCATATCGTCGTAACATTCCACTCGGTGTTGTAGTCGTCTAACATCGTAAGTCAGGTCTACTCTCTCTCTGCAGGTGGAGCCATGTTTTCTTCACCTCTTTGTAAATCCTGGGCACGACACTGCTACATCCATCATGATGACATTTTAAATCTGTTTAAAACAGGATTCAAAAAATGACATATCGTTACACTGTCGACGGAAAAGATATTGCGATGGACAGCTTTATTGATATTGTTGCAGATCCCTATTATTCTGTATATCTTTAGTTCTCAGACTCGTATAAAGAACAAGCAGGAAATTATATTTATTTTATTGATCATTTATTACCGCTTCGTCTCTATTTCATTGATATTTATGTTGTTTATGTTTGTGAAGTGTTGTGTAAGGATGCGTGTTTGTGCTCTGTGCTTTTCTTTAATGCGTGGCTGCAGAACTATTCCCTTTGAGATGATGAAGTGAAGAGTTAAAGTTGACTGTAAACACACCTGTATTTGACAGAAGTCAGGTAAAGGTTCACTCACAAACGTTGGTATTCCTCTCTGTGTAAATGTTGCTTTTCGCTCCTAAAAGCCAACAAACCTTTAAAGAGCAGAGTCACAGTTCAGCTCCACGCCGGCTGGCTGGCAGCAGTCTTTATCCCTTTATCCTCACACACAGCTCTCCATTTTAAAGGAAATTAATTAAAGCTCAGTGTGTATTTTTAAAGTCACTAATAGTTCACAAAGTGCCAGGAACGTTGCTTAATTTGTTGCTGAAAGAAGGAAACCACAAATCAAACGGAGGGTGCAGAGCGTGAAACAGGATCAGCTGATATGAAAGAGGCAGAAAAAGAAAACGCGCTCAGATTCGTTAAGACGTTAATTATATTGCACAATTAAAGCAAAAATAAAAATGCTGTCATTTTTCTTTACCTGCAAGAAATATGACAGAAGATGCTTCACAAGTCAATTCATTTCTGTCTTTTTTCACATATATATTGATTTATATTATGAATATTAAGGCTGTGAGGTTTTCTTTATCACGTTGGTTTTGTAGGATTCTAACTTTAATCCTGAACCTGTGAGACATGCAGGCAGACAGACAGAAAGTGACAGACAGACAGAAAGTGACAGACAGACGGACGCAGGGCTGAGTTCGCATTTAAAGAATCACAGCTCAGGATGGAGAAAGGTCAGAGATGGAAGCAGAAATATCAATGCGTATGCAGAAAGTAACCTTTCCTCTGTGCGTGACATTAGATCATTCTTTGATACTGGAGGCGGGAGTTTTGTGGGGGGTGTGTGCAGGTCCTCTCTGGGAATTGCGCTTATTTCCCAAAATGCCCTCTGCTTCATGCATAATTTAAATTCATTGCCTCTTTTTTCTTTTGCAAAAGGCGCTACAGTCGGCTCTTCTGTCTGTTTGCGGGTTGATGTGAGCGTTTTAATCCTGCGGAGTGCTGAGCAGCGACCCCCCCCCACACACACACACACACACACACATTCTCACCACCGTGGATTTGAGTTTTTTAAGCACTCCCCATGCAAAAGCAAGGTGCTTGCAAAAATGTTAAGTCATGTGCGAGTGGCTGCTGAGTTGCGAGCGGCTGTTTAATAAGTGCTTTTGCCTCTAAACGTTGCGTCAGCAGGAGGCTTATAAAGAAGCGACGGCCTCAGAGCTGCACGGATCAACAGACTCAACTCGACTCACTTCAACAACAACAAAGGAGAAAAAGACTCGGCAGCCAAGTTCAGCTGGACTTCAGCCTGGAGGCCAACAACAACCAAAACCTCTGACTCCGACTGCGTCTGCAAACAGCAGAGTGGCCACCAGCTGCTGGCTGCAGTCTAGCATTCTGCAGCAGAGTTTTTATTTTGTGCTGCTTGTAACGTAAGAATCTGGTATTTATATCAGTTTAGTGCTGAACAAACTCTCCATTATACTATACATTAAACTCGTTAATGACAGTTTTTGTGAATGGAGTCTGGTGTTTTTGTAGATAACATAGATAAAAGCTTCAGTTCCCCTTCAGACAGGTCTGTCTGACCGCCAGGTAAAGAGGTGAAAATACTCTAAATATAGAGTACACTCAAACGGACATTGATTCTTTTATGTGTCTAAAATAGTCTGGATTAGAAACCTGGACAAGCAATCTGTCCCAAAGGCCCCAGAGTCCGAGTTTGTGCTAATTTAATTCTGAAAATGTTTGGGACTATGCACCATTAAAGCCAAATAGCAACCAACATGATGAGATAAAAACCTGCTCTACTCGCTCTGATCTTGAGGTTCTGTTTTCAAGATGTCAAATCCAGTTTTATGTCTGAATTACCACAAATCAAACTGGTAGTCCAGCATATTGAAACTGTGATGGAAGCACATTTATCAGATGCTTTTCAAGCCTTTCCATCAGGTTTTTATAAATCTCATGAATTCTGACAGATATTTATTCTTAAAAAAAGGCTTTAAACCGTGTCACGTCAACCCTCTTACTGAGTATAATCTGAGTATCCGTCCTCTTTGTGCAGTTCAGTTTACAGACTCACCTCTCTGTCTGTTTAAGTTTGTCACTAATACGAGCAGCGTCTTTGAACAGCTGATGTTTACGAGCAGAAGAGGAGAAACAGGACGATGGAATCAAACTGTTGCTTCAGTTCAGCCTGTCTGCTTCCATCAGACGTACTATTCTCCACTTTTTAAAGGTTTTGTATTTGTGTGTAAATATGAGCATGTATGAACATCAACACATGACTCATGTCTATGAGAGTTTTCACACATTTACCTCCAACTGTTTCCTCTTTTGCCATTTTTGTAACATCAGTAAAATGCACTAAACACTTAAGTCTTCCTGCTGAGGTCAGATCTTTCACAATAAAAGCTGTAGCGGTTCAAAGAGCATAATCACTCTGAAACTTTTTTATAATATAAAAAAAACTAAACGGCAAATAGGAATGGATTGAAAATTAACGAGTGAATATAAAAAAACAATTCAGTAAGAGATGTCGCACTCAGCAGGACAGAAAGAAGAAGCTTTGAGACAATAGATCGATGTAAAAAGTGGATGTAGTCAAAGTGACGTCACCCTTTGGTTTGTGGACAGTTTTGAAGCCTTGAGTTTGGCATTTAGGCCGTCGCCATCTTGTTTTTTTGGTACCAGAAGTGACATGAGAAGGTGGAGTTATAATAAAACTGAACGCTGAATTATGTTGACACAAACTTTCTTGAATGGGTTAAATTTATATGATAAATACACGGACAACTCCCAAACCCAACAACACCGTGGTGTCGACCTGTCAATCAGTGTGTAGCCCCGCCCTAAAGCATCCCCTGCTTTATGGTCTGTTTGACTCTAAATGGAGCATCATTTACTAAATGAACATCATGCTGTATTGAAGAAGACTTGAAACTAGAGATTGAGACCATAAACTCATGTTTACAATGTTTACTGAGGGAATAAATCAAGAGAGAAGTAGAGTCATTTTCTCATAGACTTCTATACAACCAGAGGAGTCGCCCCCTGGTGGACAGTAGAGAGAATGCAGTTTTGAGACATGACGCTTTGACTTCACTTGATTGACGTCTGGGATTAACTAGAGAATGAAACATTTCAGCCCTCTGAGGCTCTAGAAGGCTTTTAATGTGAAACATATGGGAACACTACAGCAGAAAGTAAACGCTTGACAGAAATTAGAAAAGGCAAATTAAAAGTGACAGGAATAAATTATAGCATGTCGTTACTCTGTTGTTGTACTGACTGAATTAGTGCTGTGGAAATGTACATTTTAATGAGTTAATCAAGACAAGAGGTAAACAAGGAGGAAGTTAAACAGAACCAGATCGGAAAATAGAAAAACACGTCCTATGAAAGTGTAATAAACTTTACTAAACTGGAACTAAAAGTATGTCTCTGATATGAATACAAGTAAATAAACGCCTCATTAACTATTCAAGAATGTTAATATAAAGAAACAAGCATTTTATTCGTCCTTATTTCTATATTTTTTATGTATTTCACGTTGATGTATAAAGACTAACTGTCAGTATTAGTGAACTTCTTACCGCTGAAGAAGTTCCTCAATAATCACTTGACTTGTGACTCTAAATATAATAACTGGTTAAAGAACCAGAGAGCGGAGATCTGTAGCTCTAATCACAGAGTTTAGCGTCCGGCTGATGGGGGTCGTGTTCGTCCTAATTAAGCACAAGAACTAATTGGCTCTGGTTTGAGACGGAGCTAATTGGCGAGCGCGATGAGGGGGGTGCGTTTGGGCGGGTTGTGGCTAAGATGTAAGATCAATAACGGGTTTTGGCTAATAAGGCCTTCCTCTGGTGGTGGACACGACCGCCACTGCTCACCTCGAGCCCACATCATCATCATCATCAAAGAAGAGACGGAGATCAGATGCTGATGAAGCAGATCTTACTGCTGCTGAGTCTCATTAGTGACTGAAGCACAAACACCTTCATCATCGTCATCATCGTCAGAGAACTTTGTCACCTCGATAATTAGATACAGACTTTGATTTAAAGTGTCCTCTAATGTACTTTACTATCAATGTGATTGATGGAATGGTTGGTTTATTTTGATATCTTGCTGTTTTTTACAGTAGGCCATATTCAAGATTTTCGATTATTACGCTTCATTTGTACTGAAAGTTTTTCAATGAAATTCCAAAGTACACTCGTACTGGTGAGGATCAACCTTATTGATTGCAGTGACCCCATGACCTTTCATCTAGTGCCACAGAGCTTTAGGTTTGTTCCACTGGTGTTTATTTATCTAAATTCAGATTCATGTTGGATCCACCATGATTGGACCGCTAGTTGCTGAAGTTATATTTCCTTTAGTGGTTCCTTGTTTTATTTTTGTGTCCAGTTTTTGGACCCACAAATCCATTGTTGTTAATGTGGACGAGAAGAAGGCCGCTCAAAAGAGCCTATTTTTCAGGAGTCGACAACTACAAGAGTACCGTTACTGAAGTACGAGTTAGGTAACAAATCAATCATTGACTTCTGGTTTCACATGAGGAACAAACAGAAGTCTGCTGGAGGAAACATCTCTGGTTGTTGGACTCATCCACCTTCCTTTCCTCCGTTTGGGTTTTCGTGGACTTTATACTTCCTGGTTCAAGATTACACGATAACATACGAAATGATTACATGGGATATCTACAAATAACAGCAAGTTGTCTTTTGTAGGTATAGCTACGAACGCTGGATGAGATCAGCCTGCCTCGTGTTATCTAAAAGGTTTTTCAGTATCATAGTGAATATTTCGACGATCTCGACAATGTGGATGAGGTCTTTGAATCTGATGGTCACCCTTATTTATTTGAGCTCAGAGTATCCGGTTGAAGAGCTCCTATGAATTTAAGAACAGTTGGAGAGGTAGAGGAGGGTGTTCTTGTGGGTGCTGTGACCTTTGGACCACAGAGAGTCGGACCTGTTGCTGCCTGATATTCAGATTTTCCAAACAAAAGGTAAAGAAAGACGGTTTATTAAGGACCTTTCCATAATTATATCAGACACTTATTATCACAATCAGTTATTTTACTGGACATAACAATACGTGGATGCTGCTCAATTGCTCTTGCAGCACATTTAGTCCCTTAGAATCAAAAGCATGGGAAAATAAGTTCCTCTTTGACCTTAACCGAGCATTTGAGTTTCCTAACCCTCACCGTACCGTGACCATAATAAAGCTAACTCATCATTGGACGCTTTTGGGGGTTTCAATCTGTTGGTGTTGGTCCATAAACAACGGAGAGTCACATGACAGAAGTAGCAGCAGATGATTCCTGCTTTCTCACAAGTATTTAAAGAGGAAGTTAGAAAAGTTCCGTGGCGACCCACTGGAGCAGGAAACGCTATCTCTCTTTGGCGTTTCCCTCGGTGATGCTCGCCGGCTGTCAGAAGGCCGTGACGCTGAATTCAAGGTTGCTTCTATTAGTCAGGCCTGTTTAAAATGGAGGAGTCCTCCTGAGGTTTTTTTTTTTCCCCCTGTAGCCCTTATCTACACTCCTGAGTTCCAGTTAACCCGGGGGACCCTCGCTCGCCCTGACGGCCTCTCTCTCTGCATAATACACTCCGCTACCTTGGTCACCATTTTCCGGTCAAACTAATTAGATTTCAGAGTGCCCGCTTGGGAAGATGTCAGCGGTATGAAATGGAAATAATTTCCAGATGAGTGTCTGACATTTTACGCTGTCGACTAAGGTAAAGAGCCCAGTCGGATTGGTTCTCCCCTTCCTCCCTTCCTCCTTCCTCCCTCCTCTTCTTCTTCTTTTCCGCTCCATCACGTTAGTCTCAGAGATATATGCTAAACCGTCGAGCTTCCTCTCTCTCTGCTCCGTCCTGGCTGATAAATGGAAGCCAATGTACACAGAAGAGAGCTTCTCTTTTTTTTCTGCTTTCACTTGAAGTGTTAATGTGTTTAATTACTTTGAAGCTGGGTTGTGTATGTGTGCAGAAAAAAACCCTTCAATTAATGCCTTTTCTCCGTCGATGACAATGGCTCCAATTTATCTCATAGGAACAATAGAGGAGTGAGAGGAGGTGCAGCCGCTGTGAACGCTCAAAGACGTCCAGGAGGAAGCGAACGGCGTTCTGCTGCTGCTTCCCCCGCGGCAATCAGCGGTGACGCCAACAACAACCCACTCACAGAGGAGGATACCTTAGTTTAAGAAACAGAAATGACTTAGACTCGTTCTCCAGAGGCTGAAACCTCGAAGCTGGAAGCAGACCAGACAACGTTCATAGTCTTCATGTTCTGAAGCTCATCATGGAGAGTATTTTTGTTGGATTGACACAAAATCTGAGAAAGATAATCCACGACTTAACGTTATCATTTTACCAATATTTTTGAGACTATATGGCTGACAGTTTAAGATTTATTTGAGGTTTTTTTATGGACGTATAAGTTTAGATTGACATGTAAAGGTGTTGTAGATAAACAAAGTGTATATTGAATATATTATTGACAACCATTAGGTCAATCAGAATCATTCATGCCTCATGTATATTTGACTCTGAAAAGATCGTGTCGAAATAAGTAATAATTAGTTAGTAATTAGTAATAGAAAACAGAAGATAAATGTTCTGCTGGCAGGTTTAAGGAGTCGTAGCTTTAACGTGATGGTTTTACTGGTCCGGTCCACTTCAGGTCTGACCAGGCTGTATGTGATCCATGAACTATAATTAGCTTGACACCTCTGTCCTCGTGTTTCTTGTGCAGAAACAGTCACTAAGCACACGTTCATCCTACATGATGAATGACACTACATCTGGAAGCTTCACTGTGTCACATGACTTCAGGAAGCTGCACACAAAACACATAACTCCCCCTACATTTTGAATTCCTTGTTGTGTAAAAGTTAAAACAAACAGGACACATCAGGTTAATCGGTGAGTCAAACAGGTGATGGTGAGGCTGGCTAGTTGTTTCCACTGTCTATCAGTCTTTATGCTAAGCTAGGCTAACCGTGACCTGACTCTAGCTCCTTACTTTTCTTTCTTTTTTCTTTTTTTTTACCGTGTAGAAATGATAGAAAGTAAGACAGGGACAAATACAAACTGGGGAGACGAACATTTGTGTCCATCTTATGTTCGATCTGGTTAACGTGAGAGTGACGGGTGTTGAATGAGAGCTGGTAGTAATATGGGACATATTTAAATCTACACAGAAATACACAAATACTGTACCTCTACATAAATACCCCTATACAATCTAAAAGATGGGGGCAAGAGAAGTATTTTGCACTGAACAAAGGTCATTGTCCCTCTCTCATTAAGAAAGTAGATGTTGAACTATGTCTTTTCATAATACAGATTATAAAGCAGAAGCGTTTTCTTTTCTCTTTGCAATGAGACCATGTTGCTCTGATTGGTGTCTTCTGCAAAATGAAATACAGCTGTTTTAAGCTCTTGTGTTTACCCCCCCCTCCTCTGACCCCCAGTCTGTCTCTGTGTGGAAACCTTGCCGGCTCTAATTAAACTTTGGGCAGATTAGAACTTTGCCTTGTCAGTCTTTATTCATGCTTAAACAAGTTATTACTTTTTGAGAAATTAAATTAGCCGGCAATTAATTAATCGACACAGAGCTGGGAAAGAGGACGAAGGAGGGAGGGAGGGAGGGAGGGAGGAGATGAAAGTAGAGTAAAAGAAGACAGGAAAAGGAGATGAGGAGGGGGGGGGGTCTGGTTTGGCAGAAAATGAAGGAAATGGAGACATAGATTTATCTCGGAGACGGAAGGAAAGAAAAAGAGAATTATAGATATTTAAATGTCATCTGTTCTTTCGCTAATTAGCAGGAGAGAGCGATGAAGATGAAATCCTTTCTTCCAAACATCAACATTTGATGCTTTCAGAAGTCAAAACCATCCTCCTCCTCCTCCTCCTCTTCCTCTTCTTCCTCCTCCTCCTCCTCATCATGCAGAGGAGTTATTAGACAGACAACCACTCCTCCTCGTTTTCCAAAATCCAGAATAATTCCCCCTCTGACAAACTCTCCACTTTGTTTCTCGCTCTGACGGTTTTCTCGTCGGCTTAACGCCGTCTCCTCCTACCAAAGCTCAGGTATTCTACTCGAAGTTTGAAATGATACACTATATAAATCTCAACTTAACATATTTCCTTTACGCTAATAACAGCATGCATTGTGTGTCAGCTTGTTTTTGCTCTTCTATAAAGCTTCATAGTGTTTCCAGAGTAAAATGTCCACGTTTTTATGCCATTAAATTAAAATATTCTACATGAGTCTGGAATGATTTTATTCACATATCTGATATCTTTGGTATCTCCACTAGAATTTCAAATTCACATCTTAAAGTCTGATAATTAAAATAAGCAGAAAACACAAAGTTGTTGTTTCACTGCTTTAAAAAGACTTTCACTGCTTCTGATTAAATAACTTACCACACCACTGCAGATTAATAAAGAACTAAAATAAAACACTTTAGTGGTTGAACCTCCCAGACATCAGATTCAAGTTGCGGCTCACGAAGACCAAAGTTTTTATTTGTGGCATTTTGTATTTGAGAGCAGCGGCCGAGAACGAACCAAAGCGAGAGCATCGAAACCGCCTGAAGCGATATCAAGTACAATAACACAGCAGCTTCTCCTGGCCATAAATATTTGTGTGTGTGTTGTGTGTGTGTGTGTGTGTGTGTGTGTGTGTGTGTGTGTGTGTGTGTGTGTGTGTGTGTGTGTGTGTGTGTGTGTGTGAGGGGTCATTAAAGATGCTGAGGAACATAGTTTGAGTTTGCTTTGAATGCACAAACTGACCTGAATACAGACTCTGGCTGTGAGAGAGCTGGCAGCTCGTGTGCATCTGTTTAAAGAGGAGCTCACGCTCTCATTTCTCCACAGACAACATCTCACTCTGTGTCCTTTTCATGCAGAAACTGTTTTTACTGTAAAAAGCAGCGACTGCAGAGGCGTTTCCTATCTGATTAGTGAAGGTGATGCTTTTCTCTTTGTTTACTGAGATAAATGAGCGATTGCATTAGATTCTCATTTACAGACGCGTTTATTGTTGCCAGATTTAACTGCACGCTACATTTACTCTGCAGACAAGCCTCCCTCGGTCCAACAATACAATCTTGGAACGCTAGATTCTCCTGAATAAGGAAAAAAATGTTCAAAGACGAGGCCAAACTAAAAATAAATATCCTAAACGTCCTCCTGCTCAGTTTAACTTCCTGTCCTGTTAGGAGTAATGTGACATGAAAAGGAGTCCTGAGAGGAGAAAACAATGGAGGGAATAATGGGTTCTTGTCACAGCGTTCCTTCCTCTGAGTCCATTATCTTCTTAAATGTGGACATCTCTTTGTCTCCATGAGAACACCTGAGTCTTTATTGTCTCTATGTGGATACCTGAGAGTCCATTTTCATCTCCATGAAGACACCTGAGTGGACGTTGGTGTCTCAGATGTTCATTTGGAGACAAGAGTCCATTGTTGTCTCTAAGGTCCTGTCTACACGTGTTCATATATATTTTTGCATATATTATTTTATATAGTATTTTATATTTGTTATATAAAATGCATATTTTCCCCTAAATTATGAATTATTTGTTAGAAACTTCAGGTTTATGGCCTTCCTCTCCAGAAAGAGGTGATGGTTCAGTACCTTCCACCTTATAAAAAGTCTCCTCGATGAGGACTTCCTCCTCTTTGTCTTCAGACACCTTCACCTTGATGGGTGTAAGTAGTGATTTATTTCTATTATTGGGATTATGATGTATGTCAATTGTTTAATTGGTCATCTTTGATCCAATTTGTTTTATAATATTATATTAAAGTACATGTTAGGCTAATCAATATATTTTAAAGACAATAAATAAGTAACTTTAATGTGCACATATTAAAAAGGCTGAATTTATTTATGCTCGATGTAGAAATCTCTCTTTCCTTGTTAAGAACCATGCCGATCATCAGCAATCGTTTTCAAATCATTTCCTGGATAAATAAACGGCAGAAGTGATTGTAAAATTGGTGTTTCTTGGTGGTTTGTGGCTCCAGTTAGAACCTTAAATCCAGATCACACTCATTTAAACTCAGTCAGAGTTTTAGGTCACTTAAAAGGACATTTTGAAAACGCTTTTTAAGGTGTAATTTCTCTAAAACTGTGAAACGGAAACGTCATCCACCCAATTCGCACATTCCCATTTCCTCACCTTCTCTTCTCTTCCTCTGCAGGAGACTGTTTCTTTAAGGCCACTGAGATGTCTGAATATTTCATATCAAAGCCCGGTATCATGAGCAGGTTGTGAAATAGTCATGAAATACAATCTATTGCTTTTGTGTAAAGGGTCACGAACTGTCTGTTGTTATTTCTCGATCAGGATGAAAATGAAGCAAATGGAAAGGAATGTTTTGTTTTTTTGTGGAGGACACTTACATTAAATGCATGGACTTTATACAATCTTAAAATACTATTGGTGGACAGAGGGGTGTGGACGAGTCCAACAAACTAGACTTTAAACCAGCAGTTGGACATGACGCTGTGGTTTAAATATTGTGGTTTTGTTGCTTAAATCTGACTGTACATACTTATTTTAAAGCCGATGATGATGTTTTTCCGAAACCCAACAAAGTTGTTTTGTTGCCAAAACCTTACTCTAGATTTTAACATTATGTCCTCCCGAAAAAAAAGTCATTCCGAGCGACAAGAAAAAATTCAATAAAAAAAGAAACTGAACTATTTGCCTCCCTGAGCATGAAAACAATAGATTACATTCCGTAATTATTTATCAAACTGCTGTGAGACTGTTTTGTATATAACAAGACTCCCAATGAACATTTTTTGTGTGTTTTCATCTCCTGATATTGTAAAGTGACGCTAAGAGGAAACTCCACCTCGTCGTCCGTCCACATGAGAGTCACATTTAGTTTTCACCATCGCACCAAATATCAAATATGTATAAATAAAGAAATAACTAGCTATTGCTTTAAAGGAAATGAGGCTCTTAGATCTTCTTCTCTGGTATTTCAGGATACGTTGACGTGGCCTTTATAACCACCTACTGACCCGGTTTGTTTTGTGTTCTGGTGTGCATGGAAAATATCTGTTTTAAAACATTTCTGTCCATTTCTTTGGTCTCCTCTCTCTATATTATACTCAATATTTTGGGTAAAGATCTTGAAATTCAACACTCAGAAAGCCACATTTCGCCGCATGTTGTTGACTCTTGTTGTGAAACTGTACCATGTGATCACATCTGATGGGGATGACGGACTTTAATGTTTAATGTTTCCTGTGAGACGGAGAGACGTGACTCTGTGTGGATCTGCTGTCAGACCGGACTCTACAGAGCTGTCAATGTTGTTTTCCATGCATCAAACAATCAGCAGCGTTGTTCCTGCTTCACGCCCGTCTCTTGAAGTTAACTCGCACACTCCAGCATCAAACAGGAAGCTGAGGCGGTAAACCAAACCCAGTGACCCCCCCGACTGTAAATAACATCAACCAAGAGAAACTAAATAATAAATAATGTGAGAAACCTGCAGATCAGAGCGGAGAAAAGGACCGAATTAGCGTGGAGGTGAAATAAATCTGCACAGTGAAAGAAACGCCAACCAGTCAATTATTAATAGTCCAGGAAAAAAAGATCACACACACACACACACACACACACACACACACACACACACACACACACACACACACACACACACACACACACACACACACACACACACACAAACACACACACACACACTTACACACTCAAACACAGTCACACACACACACACACACACACACAGTCACACACACACACACACACACACACACACACACACACACACACACACACACACACACAGTCACTTACACACACACAACACAGTCACACACACACACACACACACACACACACGTCACTTACACCCCTGTGGAATCGGCCTACTATGAAGGAAAAATTCAATTATCCTACAAAAGTGAATAAATTTGCAGCATGGCAGCCCGTGGCTGTAGCTGCTCCTGCCATTTCCCAGGATGCATTAGAGGAGCGGGGGTGGGGGAGGTTGGGGGGGGGGGTGAGGGCTTATTAATGGTGCATTGCCATCTCTTAACTCTGTCACCAGTGAGAGGCAGTGCGAGCTGATGTTCCAGTTAAAACATCCGACTGGTTCTGTTTCTGAGGAATAGGACAGTCGTTAAACTGAATCGGCCGGAATTAAACCTCGTTAAGATAAATGAAATCCCAGCTGAAAACAAATAAATAGATAAAAATCAGAATAAGTTTCCTCTGATAAATAAAAACATGTTAATGTACTAGATGTATTAAAGGGGATGTACAACATAAACTAGGAGAACTACTACTCTTTCTATGATAAACTTGATTTGTGTACTATTTCCTTTTTGGGGGGGGCAATGTTCAAAGTATAATTAGCTGTATTTAATGTACTAGATATATTAGTACTTATATGTATGGATATTAGTACATATGAAATGTGTGCACTAACATGTATAATAATAACATTTATTTGGGATATTAGTGCTGATGTACTCGACATATGATGTGATATCATATGTGTACTACTCTAGGTGTTCCAGTGGAAATACTGCATCTTTATGTAAAAGTACTGCATTGTCTCATGTAATACACAAACTAAGTAATATACTGTGTAATATATATCATTTATTTATTCTCTTGTAAAAGGTGATGTACTGTACAACAAGAACTAGGTGGACCACAACATGATATACATATTGTTGAAGTTAAAGAAAGTACTACATGTACTACATGTACTACTACTACATGTACACATTAGAACATGTAGTGTTACGTGTTTATTGGTATCACTATATACACTGCAGAGTATTCTCAATACATTAGAGGTATTATAGTTGCAATAGAGTTAATGTACTCGTGTAGTACATGAAGAAGGTGGTAATGCAAGTACTATGTGTTCAAGTGGATATACTACACTATCATGTAGTACATGTACTTTATGTTCTAGCAGATGAATATGTCAGAATACAGTAAGAAGGGATGTACAACATGTACTTCAGAATGCATTACATACTTAAAGTAGTATCTGAAGAACCACATGTACTTAACATACTAGAGCATGTGCTCCATTAGTACTTTGAGATCTAGAATATGTGTGTATGTACATGTAGTACAAAGATAGGTTCTAAATACAATATGTCTCTCTGTATCACTACTTATACTTTATGTAATAGGTTAAATACTTTGTATATAAATGTGTTAGAGGAAAAGAACTACATGAACCATGTGGTAATATTTTCCAGTCGTTGCAAAGTCAAAAGAGTTTGATGTAGTAAAATAGATGAATACAGTATAAGTACTACATGTACTTGGAGTTGAATATAAACGACTGAGGGCCTTTACACACCAGGTGTTTTTTATGAAAAAACATTCATGCGATTAATTCAATATATTTTTATTAACTGTTGATTTAGTCATGAATATATTTCGCACAGAATACGAAGATCGAATAAGCGACAAACTTAAATAATAAATGAATTAATAAAGGCATCAACTAATCATGTTCTGCAGATCGGAAATATTTAAAATGTACAACAACTCTAAGGCTCCAATGTTTGAATCAAGACTGAAAAAGTAATACTCCATTTAACCCTCACAAAGCAGACCAGATCCACTCCTTCCACCCTTACCTTTCACAATAAAAGCCCTAGACATGTACACTGTAACTGTTCACCAGATGGAACTCAGAAAACGCTTTGATATAGAACAGAAACAGTCTGATGTGTCCTAAACAGGCCACCATACAGACATCCCCCTTTTGATTTCCTCAATCCCCACCTTCAGGACAAACTTTATTCTACTTTAATGTTGGACATGCTTAGCATTCTGGATGCTAACGTGCTAACGTGACTCTCAGCGCCTCTGCTTCAGTTACAGTGTGTTCATGTCTCCTCACTGATCACTGATTTCTGTCTTTTCATGACTCCAAACCGATTGTGCGTGCGGCGTGACGACTGTCAACCGGCTTCCTGTTTGATCCGACAGGAACAGCGTACCTGCGGCTGATTGATGGCGTCCTCGTGTTCCCGCTCTCACGGCTGAGCGACGCCGCAGACAGATTGATGCTGACGGCGTACGACCAGACGCAGAGAAACCACATGTGACAGGCGTGTTGAGGAGCGGCGGTTATGTTGCGTTCGGGATCAATCGGGTGATTCTGATCTCTGGGGAAATCTATACGTGTTTATGCTTCAAGAAACGCCAGCTTTGTTTTGTTGTTAAATGTGAAAAAACGTGCAGGAGTGATGATGAATTCAATAAGAGAAACCCGGGACAAAAATCAAGTTAAAGTTATTAAAAAACATTTGTATTTGTAATTAGTTTTCTCTCCTTCAAGCATTTTAAAATTTGATTAAAACTATCCTGATTCTTCTCTAAAATTTCAGAAACAAAATAGAAAATACGACCTAAGAGCTGGAACACCGTGAGATAAGATTCATCCTCTGTCTCCTTGTGGAAATATTCAAGCAAAACGAGGAACATAATAAATTTTAACGACCCTCCTTTTATATGTTTACTCCTGAATTCAGACGACACCAGAGATTTACATCAGAGCACATCCTTATTTCAACAGTGATATTTTCCTCTTCCTCACGCTGAAGGGAAGCGGCTCTAAGGACTTTCAAATCGTCCTGAAAAAGGGAAACTGTGCAGAGAGATAATTTGACTGAGGAGACGAGGACGGCTGCAGATAAACTTCCCTGTCAGACTTTGTGTCATTTTCTACACTGAGATGAAGTTTGCAGAAGATTTTTTACTACTTTTTTTTTTTTTTCTGGAGGAAATAAAGTGTGACAGACTTTTTCTTTTCCTTCCCCTGCTGGAAATCTAAAAGTAAAAAGCCCTCAAACAGAAGTGGAGTCCGTCACTGTGCATCGAGGCTGCAGCTCGGCGATGCTGCTCTCTGGAGGAAAACTGCTTCACCAACTAAACTTCATGTGGAAAAACTGGTTCAGTGCAACTACAGCTGCCGAGAGAAGGAGAACCGCCGCAGCTGCATTATGCAGAAGTCAGAAAAGACAGTGTATTTACTGATGTGACATACTGTGAACAGATTATCATTATTTAAAGGCAAAACATACAACAGACTCAATGTAAAAGTAATAATTACGATAGAACATGACTTTCTCCTTTAGTTTGAAGTCTGGATCAGTGAGTTTGTCTTTTCAAAATAAAATTCACAGGAAACAACTCGATTAGGTTTAGAATACAAAACTACTTAGTTAAGTTTAGACAACTAAACTACTTAGTTAAGTTTAGACAACTAAACTACTTAGTTAGGTTAAGACAACTAAACTACTTAGTTAGGTTAAGACAACTAAACTACTTAGTTAGGTTAAGACAACTAAACTACTTAGTTAGGTTAAGACAACAAAACTACTTAATTCGGTTTCGAAAAAGATGTTGTTTTTTTCAATGTTCAGCGTCTTTAAACTTGGCAACTCAGGTCAAAAATCAAAAAACATGTTTTCTTTGTTTGAAGCAGTAATTCATGAAATGACAGAAAATGATACAGAATAGAGATAGATAGATAGATAGATAGATAGATAGATAGATAGATAGATAGATAGATAGATAGATAGATAGATAGATAGATAGATAGATAGATAGATAGATAGATGACAACCAGGAGTTCTCTTTATTTTCCTTTATTCTATCCTTCATCTGCTCATTTCTGTTTCCTCATTCCTTTCCTCTCTCGTCCTTCTACCTTTTCATCTTTAGTCTGTTTTACTTTTCTCCATCTTTCTAAAACTTTGTTCCCAGCTGCATCTCTCTCTGTCTCTCTCTCTCTCTCTCTCTCTCTCTCTCTCTGTCTCTCTCTCTCTCTCTCTCTCTCTCTCTCTCTCTCTCTCTCTCTCTCTCTCTCTCTCTCTCTGTATCTCTCTCTCTCTCTCTCTCTCTCTCTCTCTCTCTCTCTCTCTCTCTCTCTCTCTCTCTCTGTCTCTCTCTCTCTCTCTCTCTCCCCCCCTCTCTCGGCCCTGATGTCCCATCAGTCTTTGTTCTTCCTCTCTGCAGTGTCTACAGCCGGCGGGGAGGAAGAGGGACCAGACCTGCTGAGATCAAAGTTTACTCCACTACTTTATGTGACTGTGTGTTTTATAAAATAAAAATAAAAAAGTACAGATGGGGAGAGAAGGTAAATATCCAGGTCGTTCTCTGCCCATCTGTGTCGCAGCACAGAACCAACCAGCATGATAATGAATTCTATCTGCAGCACTAGAACGTAACTGAACCTCACTGTCCTCAACGTGTCCGTTCTGAACTTCTGACACGTTTGTTCTTAGTGTCTAACAATGCAACATAACCTTCTCTAGTTCATGTTTCTATTAAACATGATCATCCCTCATCTATTTGCTTTGCATGTGTAGTTTTATGAGCCTCTGTGTTGCATGTCTTTATAGTACGAAACAGTGTAGCATAAGGGGTTTCATGCATGATGCTTCCACTCATATTAACATTCTCTTCTTTTATTGTTTCTGCATGCTCGTAAAGAATAAATGATGCATAGCTTTGTAATTTCTAATCGTATATTCTGTTTTTTAGTGGACTTTGTAACATCTGTCCAGGGACTACGGATGAAAAAATATCCCCTTGGCTAACTGATTTTTTATTAATGTTCTAATAAACCAATAACAAATTATAATAATTATAAGAGTATCAGTTCAGAAAATCATAGGATGGAATATAAAAAACATGTCTGCAAAAATTAAGAATGTAAGCTGAAAGATCTCTTTTAAATAAAGTGTCTGACTGTCCGTGTGAAAAGGAAATAGGACGAGCGGCTCAAGGCCTCGGCGAGACTTCAGTTTGAAAAACATTATCTGATATCTTGTGCCTCCATTGAAATGAATATAAAGCCGTTCTCAGGGAGCACATGCTGGTGGCAGCGCAGCAAAAATAAATGGCTGACGATTTTTTTGATTTTCTGGTCTGGTAATGTTTTCATCGAGATAATGATGTATTTGGAAAAGAAGTGGATTGCTCTTTTGACACATTATCCCTTCACAAAATCCTGGACGAAAATATCTTTAAAACACGTCTGGCTGCCAGAAAGAAAACCATCACAAGAAAAAGAGACTGCATGAAATAAATGGTATGGAGAAGTTGACCTTCAGACGTTGATGAAAACATTATATAGAATACTGGGAAAATGGGCTCCATATGAGATAAGATGTAACCGATGTCTTAATGTCTCCATGTCGACCCATTTATTCAGCTTCAATATAGCTGTAAAAATAAAGAGAATAAAAGACTTAATAAACAAACAAAAGTCAAATCTACCAAAACAATCTGAATATTCCAAAACCCCGTCTTGACTAAGTGAAGATTTATGTCTAACTGTTAAAAAGTGCCCATCAAAAGCTTTCAAAATCCAGAGAAATGTCCAGAAAAACAAACGGATAAACATGCAAACCAACTCAGCTAAGAGGACAAAGGTTATCCACATCACGGCATCGTCACTAGAGAAGACAAGAGGCACTAATCTGTCATTTAAATGTCCTCTAGAATTCAATCATTAGGAAAAAACTCTGATATTTAATATTCACTGTACGCAAAATGAAAGGAAATGGTGATTTGACTTTAAACCAAAAAGACAGAAGAGAGATATGATGAGATAGAAGAACAGAAACGATGAAACACGGAGGGACGGAGACACAGAAAGGCAAGAAGAAACAAAGTGGTGAAAGATGAAGGGAATAAGGATGGAGGGAAGGATGACGGAAGGATGAAAGGAAGGATGAAAGGAAGGATGGAACAATGACAAAAATGAGAAAGTAGAGAAACGAGTGAGTTTGTGGCAACGAAAGAAACAAAGAGTGACTCCAGAGAGAGATGTGACTGTGATTCTGTGCTTCAGGCTAAAGCTAACTTCCTCTCACACACACACACACACACACACACACACACACACACACACACACACACACACACACACACACACACACACACACACACACACACACACACACACACACAGCGTCTCACTATGCATCTATCACACTGGGGTCAAAAGTCGAAAAAACGCCTCGAGCCAAACATCAAACAAAACCTACAGCTGTGTGTGTGTGTGTGTGTGTGTGTGTGTGTGTGTGTGTGTGTGTGTGTGTGTGTGTGTGTGTGTGTGTGTGTGTGTGTGTGTGTGTACCTGTAAAATCAATACGTTAATCTCAGTGGACAGTACACTGACTCAAACTTGTACTGAGGATCCAGACTGAAGTGTATACAAATGAAGGAACAACACTGTTACAATCATGAAATTACATTCCGTATACCTTCGGTAGCTAGCGTAGCATAGACGTGCTAATGCAGGTTAATGCTGTGCTAATTGACGCTGCTAACATTAGCTCCTCTCACATTGTGTAAACATATATCTCGAGTATAACGAGTCTCACTGTAACAAAACGTATAAAAATGACGAGCTCCAAATCCACTAAACCAGAAACCAGTGATGAGTCTGTGGAGCAGAACCATGCTACGCTGTGATTGGTCAGTCTGTGTTAGAGGGGGCGGGACTTGCTCTGAATTTCTGAAAGAGAGACAGCTAATGCTAATGTGAACTATCCATTAGATGGAAGGGGGAGGAGGAGGAGGAGGAGGAGGAGGAGGAGGAGGAGGAGGAGGAGGAGGAGAGTGCATGGTGTGCTGATGAACCTCCTTTATTTCTCTCTCTTCATCAGTTCAGACCATCTGTATGGACGATGTTCAGTGAACGAGTTGGCAAGCAATAACATTGTGTGTATGTGTGTGTGTGTGTGTGTGTGTGTGTGTGTGTGTGTGTGTGTGTGTGTGTGTGTGTGTGTGTGTGTGTGTGTGTGTGTGTGTGTGTGTGTGTGTGTGTCAGGGAGGGTTGCCAGATCAATAGGCAGCAGGAGCACCAGTGACTTACGGGACAGATCAGTGCTACAGTGCTGCTGGTCGCACTGACACACACACACACACACACACACACACACACACACACACACACACACACACACACACACACACACACACACATTTTTCTATTTATAACTGTTCACACTTAAAGTACTACAGAGGGGTCAGAGGGCACACATGAAGCCATATATTAACTGCATGAGTGTGTGTGTGTGTGTGTGTGTGTGTGTGTGTGTGTGTGTGTGTGTGTGTGTGTGTGTGTGTGTGTGTGTGTGTTTTGAAGCTCATTACGATGCAGAGCTGGTCAGCATCTTGTTTAAAGAGAGACCATATGTCTGCTACACACACACACACACACACACACACACACACACACACACACACACACACACACACACACACACACACACACACACACACACACACACACACACACATTTAAACACACACCAACCCTTCAGTAAGTTTCTGATCTTCTCAAACTTTTAAGTTTTTGGAGTTTCTCTCCATTAGTTTCATGTTTCTGAAATGTTCCGACAAGATTTTACGTCTCTTTACTATTTTAAATATCCTGAATTACAGTTTTATAAATAATTACGTGTCAATAAATATGTTCATATACATAGAATCTTAAAGGGGAAGTAGTGCCGTTCATTACTTTATTATTATGAAGTCAATATTGATCAGTGGAGATAAACCCAATCCTATAAACAAACAGGAGCAGACGCGTCAGAACCATGAACGGGCCGGTGAGATGGGCGGAGCTTGTTTTGTGGCTCGACTGGTTTCAACATGGCGTCCATGTGGGAAACTCTCATCTTACAGCTAAACAGTAAATACAATATGCTTCTGAAAACATTTAAGTCCAGAAATTAACAATAAAGTTGGACAGTCAGCATTTAGTGCATTGCAATGGACAGACCTCAATTGCAGATTCATGATTATGCATTATATAAAATTCAGATTTGGTGAGAGGTCAGTCAACTCGCCGAGCCGTTTCCATCATGCAATGTGCAGACAGAGCTCCTGTTATCTCGAGAAATGAATAGTATCCACAGACATCAACAGGTTTGGTGAATCTCCACCAGTAAGCTCGTTTTCATCCTGCAGTTCTTCATGAAACCAGGTTTGATTCCCGGGGAAATGAAGGCTCCAGGGCTTTTGTTTAAATCGGTCAAATGACCAAAGAGTATCAATGGAAGTTCTTTGCAGGTACTATCACCAGGAGAGGAGATGTTGGAGAGTGGAACAATGGAAAACAAAATGCGGCGTGTCTTGTCCAACTCTTTTCCAATGGAAGAAGCCAACAGTAGCTCCAAACGTCTCCATTCACTCATGTGCTTGTATTAGAAAAGTTGTCTTTAAATTAAGTTCCTGCGGACGTGTCTAACGCCTGAAACCCGCGGCTGCAAAACCAGCACTCTGAGACTTTACTCCTGTTTATCATCACTTTTCTCTCCACATGAAGAATTTTTAAACTTAATTCCTGACTTCAGCAACACTTCTGAGGCAGTGTGTTTATCCGAGGCGCCGCTGTGAAAACGATCTGCTTCACACTTGGATTCATGCAATTTACATGAATTAATGTATTAAATGATTTAACATTTTAATAAATAGACTGTGAAGATCTTCATCAGTGTGGATTCCACTGGAAGAAGACGGCGACTCTGCACCTTAAACTGCTTTAAAAAAAACATTCTGCAAAGATGTAAAGAGTGTGTGGTTGTCAAAAAGACAGCGGTATGGTCCTTTAATCGCTCGCTTCAGGAACCCGTGAAGAGGAGGACAGAACAGGAAATGCTTTATGTAAAGTGTCATATTTACCAGCAGACGCAAACAAGACGAGACATAAAAAAAGAAGTAAAAAAAGAGAGAGAAGAGGAAATAAAACGCCGTCATGGAGCTTCACAGCGCTCTGTCACGACTACGACGACGAGGAGGAGAAGAAGAAAAAAGAGAGGAGAGAATAAAAGGAGGTGAAGCTGCAGGAAGCTTCACTGAACGTCGATAACAACAAACCTGCCATCGCTCCGTCACAAAGACGCTGGAACCACGAAACCGACAAGAGGCGTTCGAGAGCAGCGGGGAGGACGGGAAATAATACAACTCTGACAGAGACAGAAAACAAGAAGTCAAACTGTCTGACTTTCTGTCCTCGTCCTCTCACAGCTGATCTGTAGTTCAGTGTTCAACTGTCGTCATATTCTGATTTCATATTTCAGCCACGACTCGCTGAAGTCTCCGTTTAGATTCTGATCTCATATTCAGGTGTTAAAGTTTTCGGCAGCAGTCTGACGGTGACTCTGTGGTCCTGAAACGTCGTCTGCAAACAGATATGAGGCAGCAGCAAGAGAAGAGGAGGAGGAGGAAGAAGAAGAGGAAGAAGAACAACTCAAAGTCAACTACTTGTGGCTCTCAGAGGTCAGAGGTTTTGTCGACAGAGGACGCGGTGTGGCCGTCCGTCCACGCTGTCCTGGTCAAACCTGGCGAAAGTCAACGCATTTCAGCCCCACAAACACACACACAAACACAGACACACACACACACAAACACACACACACACACACACACACACACACACACACACACACACACAGACACACACACACACACACACACACACATCCCTGTTTGAACGTGTGAAGCGATGCAGAAAATGGGATTCAGGTTTGTCCCTCTGCAACCTTCCCATCGCTCATTTAGATGCGTTAACTTATTCGGACTGAATGCTTTTTACACTCAAATGATGCTGCTGTACCTCTCTATCACACAAACACACACACACACACACACACACACACACACACACACACACACACACACACACAAACACACACATACACTGCTTCCTCTCACGCTGAGCGGGGAGAATTTCACGCTCTATGTAGGCCATCATTATTGGAAATGAAGAAACACCTCCTCGTTTAAAGATGCGCTTTGTTGCCACATCTCATTTCCACTCGGCCTCTGAGTTTATTTTATCTTCTGCAAGATAAGCAGGATAAAGAAAGCTCTTATCTGCCGAGTGCTAAGTGGATGAGGAGCCACACTGTACAGCGTGTACGCCGCTGTGTACTCGGCTGGGTAAAGTGAACAAATAAGGCCGATACCGGCTAAATCTAATACTGCCCCGGGGCACATTACACCCAGAATGCAATGTGGCAGACGATTCCTTCAGCGGAGGAGAAGCAACGCACTCCGGGCTCAAATGAAGCAGAAAGTTTGGACCTAAGGGAGAGTGTGAGGGAGGGATGGTGTAGATCCATTTTAACATTTTGTTATTGTATTGTCAGAGTGTGTGTGTGTGTGTGTGTGTGTGTGTGTGTGTGTGTGTGTGTGTGTGTGTGTGTGTGTGTGTGTGTGTGTGTGTGTGTGTGGAGGGATTATTCCTGATGAACAGTATATCACATTGACGACCTGTCGAAGCAGAAGTGGCCTCATTAAATCTCATATTTACATGACAAAAGTCTGGATCTTTTCCTTCTCTTTTCAAATCTATTTTCTTTTTTACAAAAGATCAACTGAGTCAAAAATGTTTTACTAACAATTGAGAAAATAATGCTGTACTCACAGAGCTGATTCTCCAGACACCCTCCAAAATATCAGAGTAAGAGGCTGATTCAAATGTTGTATCTTAAAACACAACCCATTTCCACTAAGATAACTTAAAGTTTGTCTTCGTTTAACATCAGGAAGTAAAGACATGCTTGAAGTTTAGCGAACTGGTCGGTTTCGTCCGGTTTGATCGATATAATTGGGTATCATCTGCATAGTGCATAGAGTGTTTTCTGATAATATTCTCTAAAGGAAGCATATATAAGGAGAATAGAATTGGTCTAAGCACAGACCCTTGTGGTACTCCGTGTCTGACTTTGGTGTGCATGGAGGATTCATCGTTTACATATACAAACTGGGGTCAATCTGATCAATTTACATTACATTACAGTCATTTAGCAGACGCTTTTATCCAAAGCGACTTACAGGAAGTGTATTCAACATAGGTATTCAAGAGAACTACTAGTCACCAGAAGTCATAAGTGCATCTCCTTTCTTAAACAAGCATCTTAAAGCATAAACCAGAGCAAAAGTATAGTGCAGAGGCAAGTTACTACGAAAACAATAAGTGCTACAAACTACTACGAATAGGATAAGTGCAGTAAACGAATACAAATTCAATAAGTGCAGCGAACTGATACGAATACAGTAAGTGCTACGAGGAAGGCTCAGGGTAGTACTTCTTGAAGAGGTGAGTTTTCAGCCTGCGCCTAAAGATGGGCAGTGACTCTGCTGTCCTGAGGTCAGTGGGGAGTTCATTCCTCCACTGAGGGGTCAGGACAGAAAGAAGCTGTGACCGGGTGGATCGGCCGCAGGGACCTCTGAGCGACGGGGCAACCAGTCACCCCGAGGCAGCAGAGAGGAGTGGTGGGGGGGTGTAGGGCTTCATGGCCTGGAGATAGGGGGATAGCTTAGGGCGGTTCTTTTTAATGTCAATCAAATGTTTCTGTCTCTGTTATAGGATGTGATGGTCAATATTGTAGAATGCAGCAAGATCTAACAAAACAAGTTCAGAGACAAGTCCTTTGTCTGATCCATTTTAAACGAAACATTAGCAAAGACAATTAGCCTTTTAGTTAGCTATTCTGGCTTTAATTGGAGCTCATTAGCTCTACGGGTATAAAATGGTGGTCAGGTGTACATTTTGACTCGTTTTGGCACAAGTTATAAAGTCAGAGGTTCACAAAAGTCAGTAGGATTAAAAACCAGTGTGAAGTAAACATTGCTTAATTTTAATATAAGGGGTCATAATCAAAAAAGGGTCTTGGTAACTAAGAACCAATACAAAGTCAGGTATGTAACATGACATGAGAGTTCATATTTCAGGTTATTAATGACGTTAAAATTGCCTTAAAAGACGATTCATACAACAAAAGGATGCTGTTGTTATGTCCGAGACGGAATTCAACACATTCTGTGTTTTAAAATAAATTCCACGTGTCAAAAGTCTTCTTTCTCAAACAGAATTAACAGCTCGCCCTCTGGCAGCCATGTTGGGAGTCTAGCGGCTTTCCTCACCAGCAGCTGATCGAGTCTCTGAACACGAATCCGCCGGCACTCACGGTTAGTTCAGGTTCCGTGTGATGGCTTTGGACGGGTGCTCTGGGAGCGCCGGTGTACCTGCTGCTGCCGTGTCGTTTCCTGTTTGAACTCAAACGCACACCCGGTGCTCCTAATAGACCCGTCAGCCCGGTCAACATTACAGCGGGAGGACACAGATTCAAACCAGATGTTCAGACGGAGGGAGCGGCGAGGCCTCAGAGGAAATAAACACTCGCCTCCCTCGGACGCTCTAATTGGCTGGCGCTCACTGAAGCCAGGTCGTTAGAGTCACCTCCACGCTCATTAGATATGGAGATTTACAGGAAGGAAGCAGGGAGGGAAATTATGATCATTCTAGTTTGTGATTTTTATTTGACCTTTATATAACGGGGATGGACTCTGGAGACCCAGATCGCTCTTTGGAGAATCTACTGACCGTAAGCTCAATTAAAGATGAACAGAGCCAACACCAAGAGGAGGAGGAAGAATAATAAATGAGAAATATTGAAATCCTGACATTAAAAGACTCATTGCATGTTTAAGCTTTGAATTTCAGCGCTGTAATTTGTAAACCTGTAACCAAATCTAAAGTTTCCGACTTCAGTCAGATTTGTCAACAGTGTCTAATTTGTATTTCATTGTGTGCAGATGAGTCATAATCATAATCATAATAATTTCCAAGTCGGCCCATGAAAGGAATTTTACTCCACACAGAAATAGAAATAACAACCATAAACCAGGACAACGGATGGAAGGATAAAGGTAAATAATAGACAGGACTGTTATGTGATAATTTAAATAGTTTATGAATATATACAAAAAGCACCAATGATCAATAATAGAATAATAAATAAAACGCCAGGTGTCCAGTAAGTTATAAACAAACCAAAAAAGCATGCAAAGAAATAAATACTGAATAGATCAACATGGATGATTATAAACAACGTTACATGTGGATATCTCTACTGGATTTATATTAACAGTGGCAGTTGATATGCACATATAAAAAAAATTGAATTAAAGACTAAGATTATAAAAATAATGGCAGGAGCGAATATAGAGGAAAGACTCTGTTGTCTATTTTTACATTTATTTCATCTTAGAAAACAATCAGCATTACTGCTGATGCATTTTCGTAAACAAACATCTCAACCTTGTCAAACTGTTTCAACTTCATCACATGTTACGCTCTGGAAAATGTTAGTAAGTGGATTTTGTCAAAGTGCTATAAATTAGATCATAAAAACTGAGCATGAGAACCATGAGATACGGCTGAAAGCTCCAGACGAAGCTAGTAAGTGGATCTGGAGTCTGAACTCTTTTTTCAAACCTCTCGTAGACTTGAACAAACTTACTACCACTGGACTTTCTGGGGCTTTCTACCAGATCACATGATCTTCTGCAGGTGGAGTTTTCTCAGTTATCATTAAATTATGTGTTCCAATTTCCATCGCAGACCTTTTTTGAGCATCTGCAATACAAATCTACAAAATGAACCCTCTGATGAGATTTTGTTGGTTGAACAGAATTTTTTAAAAATGCCACAATATTCAAGGTCTTCAGCCATTCAAACCGGCAGCAGTGCTTCTGAAGAGCAGCTGCTCTCACAATAAACCACAAGAGCCTGTCGAGCCTCACAATGCACCGTTATCACTGCCGTCTAACGTCTTCTCTGAAGTTGAACATACCAAAGAAACCACAATAACAATGTTAGTTTAGTAATAAAATCCTTGAGCATCTAGTCTGTGTGGTTCCTAGAAACATCAGCCAAAGTGCAGAATTACAATGAACGGCAGACGGCAAGCGACACAGTCTGATGTGGTTCAGGAGTATTTAGATGACTGTAACATCCAGCCATGGAGCTGAAAACAAAGATAAATGTATCTGAAGGCTGCACAGTCTGCGTAGGGAGGCCGTCAGGGTGGAGGACCAAAAACAAAGATCTTTCCTCCAGCAGACCTGTTTGTTCCTCATTTTAAACGAGAAGTCAACATAGTTTATTTGTCACGTAACTTCTTTATTTATTTAAACCCAAATCACCAACTAAGTAGTTTAGTTGTCTTAACATAACTAAGTAGTTTAGTTGTCTTAACCTAACTAAGTAGTTTAGTTGTCTAAACCTAACTAAGTAGTTTAGTTGTCTTTTAGTTTTGTTGTCTTAACCTAACTAAGTAGTTTAGTTGTCTTAACCTAACTAAGTAGTTTAGTTGTCTTAACCTAACTAAGTAGTTTTGTTGTCTTAACCTAACTAAGTAGTTTGAGTCTGCAATAATTTCCTCATAAAGAGGACACAGGAAGCAGATCGATCTATAATTTAAATGCAAATTGAATTAATCACTTTGTGAAATGTTTCTTAATTCATCGATGAATTAATCGACTTAACGCTGCTTCATCAGGAGGCTGTGTAGAGTTTTAACTCGGTGATGTTAGTGAATGTGAAGAAAAAGACGTGATGGAGGCTGTTAAAGTAAAAGCCCTGGCTGTCATGTGAGTGAAATGATGGAGGCGGGATAATGAAGGGACTTTTATGCAAAGCGCCGGGTGTCACGGCGAAAAAGGCTTGCGCCCGCTCGTCTCCGTGAAGTTATAATGATGCATGAAGGGCCCCTTCATGTTTATGACATGATTGTGAGTGATTTATCGGCACCCCGTGGTAATTAACATCAGATTATCTTCTCCGGGAAGCTGTGAAGTCTCACGTCGATGCTGCTGCTGCTGCTGGAAGTTCACTGCTGGCTGTTAACAACAGAGACTGGAGGGCTCCATTAGCACCCAGCCATATGTTAACAGCAGCAGCTTCAGGTGCCTCAGCATCAGCTCCCACCTCCTCCGACCGCTACCCGCCATTATTCACCCAGGCAGCGTCATTAAGTTCACAGTTTTTCACTTGAAACTCGCCCGAGGAGCTAGCGAGCGCGCCGCAAAGACACATCTGTCTGAGCGGGACATTTAGGCTCCAACTCAACCTGCCACACTTATTTATTTTTAACCTTAAACTCCGACTCTGACTCATCGCTGGCTCAAAGTCACGGCCCAACTCTGAGCATTCCTCAAACCTGCAGAACTTTATTTTATTTATTCTACATGCCTGTGGCTTTATCTCTTGTTGTGGAATCTACTGCAGCATAAACACTCACATAAATCCATCAGGAGCAGACAGACACGTTTAAAATAATGAAATACAGACAATTTTATAACTATTTGTCGAAAATGAGGATGAGGTTTTGACTCCAGAGACAGAAGAGAAGTTTCTGAAGTCAGACAAATATCTTGATTTTGGTTTAAGATTATAAAATTGCATTATGGGAAATGTTGGATCCAGGATTTTGGGGATGTAACAATAAACTGTATATAAGAAGTGGACGTAGTCGCCGTGACTTCTCTCATTGGTTTGTGAACCGATGTTTTGAAGCCTTGAGTTCGGCGATTTCGCCTTCGCCATCTTTGATTACTACTGTCGCCAGTTTGTTTTTTGCAACCAGTGAACAGGAAGTGACCATATATGGACTGAGGAGGAGTGACGTAGAGACGCCGTATACGTCTCTGGTGTCGACCTGTCAATCAGTGTGTAGCCCCGCCCTAAAGCATCCCCTGCTTTATGGTCTGTTTGACTCTAAATGGAGCATCATTTACTAAATGAACATCATGCTGTATTGAAGAAGACTTGAAACTAGAGATTGAGACCATAAACTCATGTTTACAATGTTTACTGAGGGAATAAATCAAGAGAGAAGTAGAGTCGTTTTCTCATAGACTTCTATACAACCAGAGGAGTCGCCCCCTGGTGGACAGCAGAGAGAATGCAGCTTTAACACATGAAGCACTGGATTTACTTTTCAGAACCGGAGGCTGATGACTTGATGTTATTCATTATAGGTTAAAAAGAAAAATCAAGCTACTTTTTCGTTTGAAGCCCTCCGCCTCTGATTTGAATTGTGATCACTAACTCTGATATTCAGTCAGTGCGGACAACATGGCGTAAAATAACAAAAAGCAGGGATGACGTTGTTATTGTGGCCAGAACTACAATATTTAATGTTTCCTGCTGATTCTGCACGTTACAAGAATCTTAAACTAAAAATACTCTTCAGCTCCAGTGAAATAACTTCATCAGGAGACAAACTGCATGTTTCTACACCGTGAGGTGTAAAGTCTTCTGGCTGAAGTATTTTTCTGCAGCATCAGGTACAGGCCCAGTTGGAAACCACTGATTAAGTTCACAGTTTTAACAAACTCCTCCTGACGTGTGGAGCAGCTCTCCCCGCCGATCCATCAGCCGACCCCCCCCCCACCCGCTGCGACTTCCCAGCATTCATCACGAGCCGTCCAGCTGCTTAGATCATCCTCCGTCGGCAGTCGCTCGGTCCACATTATGCAAAATGTCAGCAGGCGAGCGGGGTGGAAAACTGCAAAACAACATCAGTCAGAGTCCCGGAGAAAGAAACAACGATCCTCCGTCCTTCATGGCCCCGATTCCTGAAAGTTTCCCCCCCGTCTGTGTGCCTGAAAGCAGCAGTGGGCTGAGAGAAGTAGGCCTCTCAATATTTAAGGCCAAGTATAGGAAACGTATACGGCTTTCTGAGTGTGTTTGATTCATTATTCAGCTCCCGCCTATTCTCACTCGCTGTCTCTCTCGTGCTGCGTTCAAGAGATAACAGCTCGGCTCCATGCTTTAATTCTTTTGCATTGCAGATTAGAAAAGGAAAAGAAAAAAAAGAAACAATCCTGGAGAATATCAGACATTTTTCTTATTCTCTCTTTTACTTCTCAGTCCTGTTTGATAAAAAAAGCTAAAGTAGTCGGGTGAAGCAGAGCGTCAAGTCGTTGTCTTTCTGTTGTTCTCTGCAACTTTTTCATTATCTCGGCGTTTACAGTTAAAGAGAAGAAGACGGTTGGTTTTCTCCCCAAAGCCCCTTCTTTTAGAGAATCAGGAAGAGGAAGAGGAGGAAGATGAAAGGCTGCAGCTTTGATAGCAACAAAAAATAAGACAAGAAGAAGAAGTGATGATGATGGAATCGCCCTAACCTCATCTTCATCATCGCTTCTACCACCTTCTTGTGTGTGTTTCCTCTCTGAGGATCTACGGAGGCACAGAAAGCTGAAAGGACCAAATAAAATGAAAAGACATCTCTCTTTCTTTTTCTCTCTCACGCTCACAATCCAACACATAATTGGCTTCCTGGATTGACTTCAACCGCTGGGGGAAATCTTTGACAAAACCATACATAAATAAATCCTTTTTCCTGTGTTTTCTGTTTCCCTGGCTGCCTGCAGAAAAGGCCTCGTTATATATGGAAATGAGATTCCCCCTCTCTCTCTCCCTCTCTCTCTCTCTCTCCACATCGGTCTCTCTCAGTCTCTCTCCCCCCCCCAGCCAAACGCCTTATTGGCTCCCGCCCATGCAAATGCAGGCCAGGGCCAAGGATCCATTTACAAAGGAGATACTATGAGAGAGAGATAAGGCGGGATGGAAGCCAGAGAGAGAGAGAGAGAGAGCAAGGGAGCATCCAAGAAAGTGATTGAAGGAAAGAAATCGCTATCAAATCACTGTGAAGAGCATATGTGTGTGTGTGTGTGTGTGTGTGTGTGTGTGTGTGTGTGTGTGTGTGTGTGTGTGTGTGTGTGTGTGTGTGTGTGTGTGTGTAGGAAGCCGTTCTGAGTGGCAGACGAGGGCGACAGAGGTGGACTGTGTGTGAGTAAACACACACTCTTAATTGTATCACACACACACACACACACACACACGTATGAGCGGTTACAGAACACGCTGACCCCGTTTCTACCTGATATTTACATGCACATCTGCATCTGAATATCTGACTCTCATTGTGATGCAGGTGTGAACACACTGCAGTCTAAAGACGACATCACGGAGGAGGCTCACCGTGTGATCGATCCTCAGACGGGTCTAAACGACGTCTAACTATCATTCTTAGAGACGTGAAACTCCCTGTTTGTTCCTGTTTGTTCTCTCGTGCAGCAGTGGGGGCGTTAGCTGCATGCTAACAGCGCTGGTAAATATTGCTGCATCGTCTGACGTGACATGGAGCCTAAACACTGAATGACCACAGCGAGGAATTGGAAGTGACAGGCAGAAAAACTAACTATGAGACCTGAGTGATTGAAGTCTCTCGTTTTATTAAAGGTTCTCTATGTGTTAATCAGATCATTAATATCTAATCAATAACTATCATCTACATAAAGATACAGAGGAGTAATGTCTTCCTGATCAGAGAGTGAAGTCTCTCTGTCGTCCTCTGAGCTTTGGTCACATAGACGGCCGGCAGCGTGCCATGTAGTGCATGTTAGTGCATGTGACAAGCTTTTTAGTGCATGTTTGTGCGTGTTAGTGCATGTGAGTGTGCCTTTTATTGCATGTGAGCGTGCTTTTTTAGTGCATGGTATGCAGGTTAGAGCATTTCAGTGCATGTTTGTGCATGTAAGTTCTCTTGAGTACACGTGAGCGAGCCTTTTAGTGCATGTTAGTGCATATTAGTGCATGTTAGTGCTTATTAGTGCATGTGAGCGTGCTCCATTGGTTAGTTCATCGCTCTGCTCTCAGGCGGCGGTTACATCTGATAACGTCATCAAAACAGACAGCGTCGTCGTGGAAACGTAGCATCCACACTCTGATACCCCCCTCAGGTAGACACTGTTAGCTCTGTTAGCTGCTAGCCGTCGCCATGTTGAGAGCCAATGAGAGGCAATCAAAATGCTCAGAATTTTGAATTCAAAATAAGTAAAGAAGGGTTTACGGGTAACGTCACACACAGATAGTATTATATGATACACAAAATGGATCTACAGATTTTTGATAGTGATATAGGATCCAATCAACCAGGTGCCGGTCCCAGACTGGATCTGGGTCAAGTTCCAGTTGGATCCGGCACAAAGTAAACCCTGAATGTGAGCAGCCGGTTTCAGATCACGTCCTCCAACACAACCCTCCAATCAGCTCTCTGATCCTCATCCAAAGGACATTGTTCATCAGCGCCTCAACAAATTAGATCATTTATATGAGGTCTCTCTGATCTAAAGGGTGATTCACTCTCACTGCACCTCAACAGAGGTTTTCATCAAATCACCTCATCTCATATTCATGCTTCTAACTATTATTAATCATTTACACGTCGACCTGCTGCAAGAATCAGAAAGGAAGTAACATAATGAAGAGAAATTAACTCTTTAATCTACCGACCACCAGAAGCTTCATGAAGAAGGTTTGACACTCAAAAGACCAGCAGATAAATACCCCTCAGTGATGACTGAGGTGCCCTTGAGCAGGGCATCGTCCCCTCAGTGTCGGGTTATTTGTATTCTAACTGTAACGTCCAGCTCAGACGGCCCTCACAGGTAGAGAACGACTCGTAGCAGCTTCACTAATTAGCAGCGACACAAACTCGGCCGTCAGAGACACCGCAGACCGCCAACGAGCACGGGAAAACGAGCGGACACACGTGGCCCTCGCTAAGGTTACCCACTCTGCTGGTGACACGCCGATGACAAGGACAATTTACTGCACGGCTGCTTCTCCTTGTCACCGAGCAGACGGGAAACACGCACCAACACGCAACACGCACCTACACGCACCAACACGCAACACGCACCTACACGCACCAACACACACCAACACGCACCAACACGCACCAACACGCACCAACACGCACCTACACGCACCAACACGCACCTACACACACACGCACCAACACGCACCTACACGCACCACACGCACCAACACACCACCAACACGCACCACACGCACCAACACGCACCTACACGCTACACGCAACACACGCACCTACACGCACAACACGCACCAACACGCACCACACCAACACGCACCTACACCAACACGCACCTACACGCACCTACACGCACCTACACGCACCAACACGCACCAACACGCACCTACACGCACCAACACGCACCTACACACACCAACACGCACCTACACGCACCACGCACACGCACCAACACGCACCACACACCAACGCACCTACACACCACGCACCAACACGCACCAACACGCACCTACACGCACCAACACGCACCAACACGCACCTACACCAACACACCAACCTACACGCACACACACGCACCAACACGCACCACACGCACCAACACGCACCACACGCACCAACACACCAACACGCACCTACACGCACCTACACGCACCAACACGCACCTACACACACCAACACCCACCAACACGCACCAACACGCACCTACACGCACCAACACCAACACGCACCAACACGCACCAACACGCACCAACACGCACCAACACACACCAACACGCACCACACCAACACGCACCAACACGCACCAACACGCACCTACACGCACCAACACGCACCTACACGCACCAACACACACCTACACGCACCAACCAAAAAGTAAAAAAATATATATTAGAAGCTAGCTCCGTAGTCAGAACCAAGACGGCAAACTTTATTTCTCCTTTCATCCTTGACAAAGGCAGCAGAGTCCAAATCCACTACTTTTATTCTTAGCATTTAACTTTCAAAATAAAAGCCTTTGACATTTAATATTTCCAGGTGCGTATTTCGTATTTTGGGTCATTTATTTAACTACCACTTGAAGTTTTTAAATACTAAGAAAACCTAAAAATATTCCATTTCTAAAGACATAAACCAGTGAAAAGCTGAACGTCCTCACATTTAAGAAGTCGTTTGGCATTTTTGTTTGAAAGAGTGACTCATACGATCAATGAAGTATCAAAATAGTTGCAGGTTTCCTGTTGATGGACTAATCAATTAATAATAGCAAGATCAGAAGCCTAATCAGGTTCCTCTAACTTTGTGCACATATTTCACGGTTGACAATCAGAAAGCAGCACAAATGAAACGACACACTGGGTCACAAGGAGACCTCCCAAATCCTGCAAAAATGCAAATCCATGTTACTGAATCCAAACAGAAACTGACATCCAGTTGATGCTGCAGTTTGAGTGAGAAAGGCGAAGATGATGATGATGATGATGATGATGATGGTGGATGAAGAGCAACGGCAATGACGTCCACAGAGCTGCAGGTGAGTCATCCTCACTGAGACGGTGACCTTTCAGGACAAACTCCTCCAAGAACAGAAATTGATATCAAGAAGAGAAGATTTCTCCCAAAATGTTGAATATTTTTACAGGAGGAAAATGTGAATCTATTGGGGATTACTTTAATTAATATTTTTTTGTGAACGTTACAATATAATGTATGTTACCTATTTAATATTCTTTAGTAAATACTTTCTTATTTATATTAAATATAGATTTAATGGTATATATTATTTGTTATTTTAAGTCAACACAGAGGGAAAATAATTTGGTCGTCCTCCGTTTACGCTTCATTAATTTCTGTTTTTGCCTCTGAGGTTTACAGTGGGAACATCCCCTAACACACACACACACACACACACACACACACACACACACACACACACACACACACACACACACACACACATGCACACACCATCCAAACCCTTAGGACCTCAACTCAGCCAGCGGGGGTCAGAGGTCAACAGGAAATGGACAGGAAGTGGACCGTGGAGGACTGTGCTGGTGTCTGACCGGTATAACTGGAGCAGAAGAAGATCTCCCCTCTGGACAGCACTTCCCTCCATGCAACACACACACACACACACACACACACACACACACACACACACACACACACACACACACACACACACACACACACACACACACACACACATTAAAACACTCATACAGCAGCCACACATTCATGTCCCCAAACCTTGTACAAGTTGCACAAAACCAAAACACACACAAACACTAATTCAAATGTGTATACAATTGTTGCCACGTGCACACACACACACACACACACACACACACACACACACACACACACACACACACACACACACACACACACACACACACACACACACACACACACACACACACACACACACACACACACACACACACACACACACGCTGGAGTGACTTGATGTGATGTGAAAGTCGGCCTGTCTGCGTGCCGTTTGCAGTCCGTCATGGACTTACTCTCCCTCAGTTTCTCCTTCCAGGCTTTGGCACACACACACACACACACACACACACACACACACACACACACACACACACACACACACACACACACACACACACACACACACACGCACACACAACCCAAAACAAACCCGACCTATCAAATGCTTGGGGGTGACTGGAAGTTAAATTTCCCCAGAAGCAACACACAAGTCTGGTCGTCCTCTACATGGTAACACACACAGGAGTCAAGAGATCTGATTCGCTGGTCTCAAAACAGGAAGTTCAGACTTCTTCTTCTTCTGTTACTTTGTTTGTTTGTCATGGCTCATCTACAGGCAGCTCGATATCCAGTGAGTGTGTGTGTGTGTGTGTGTGTGTGTGTGTGTGTGTGTGTGTGTGTGTGTGTGTGTGTGTGTGTGTGTGTGTGTGTTCACTGCCTGTGTTCCGCATTACAAACATCATAAGTGATGCTCTGCCCTCAAACTGTGTTTGTGTGTATAAGAGCATATCTGAGTGTGTGTGTGTGTGTTTATATGTGTGTGTGTGTGTGTGTGTGTGTGTGTGTGTGTGTGTGTGTGTGTGTGTGTGTGTGTGTGTGCTCTGCATTAGAAGCACCGGCAGCATCACTGACCCGTGTTCGCCTCGGTGTGTTTTTATCTCTGCCTGTGTGACCCGAATTGTAAATACAGCATCCTCCGCTAAGCTGTGTGTTTGACTGTGTGTGTGTGTGTGTGTGTGTGTGTGTGTGTGTGTGTGTGTGTGTGTGTGTGTGTGTGTGTGTGTGTGTGTGTGTGTGTGTGTGTGTGTGTGTGTGTTGGCCTGTGTGCCATGAATTATGAGCAGCAGCCTCAACCTGGCCCGATCTGTGTTTGGGCTGTATGACTTTGTATCTTGCATATCAATGCGTTTGTTATCACTAGAATATGTCCGTGTGTGTGTTTTTTTGTGTGTGTTTTTGTGTGTGTGTGTGTGTGTGCGTCATGCCAAGAGGTTAATTGAGGGGAGGGCCCTCTCAACCGTTGCCCAGGGTAACGCTCTCCCATCCATTCCCTCATTGGATATTCAGCCCCACGCGCCGAACAAACAAACTATCGCCGTATCGTCTCTGAGCTCCAGGACGGAGGAGGAGGAGGGGGTCGTCGTGGGTCGCCCTGCCCGCCGTCGGAGGCTCCTGGCTGGGTCGCCGGGGCGGACCGGCCCCCCTGCTCCCCGACCTGCTGGAGCTCAGACAACAGGCTAATCCTTACAGCACACAGAGGAGACGCTAATAGGAGAGGATTAACCCGACAAACACACCCACTCCCTCCGCTGCTCCTCCTGCTCCTCCTCCTCTGCTTCTCCTCCTCCACCTCTGGGCCTCTTCATCACTTTTATACCTTTTTTCTGCACTTTCCTCTTCCTCAACTCTGCTTCTGCCTCCTCATCTGACTGCTCCTCTGTTTCTCCTCCATTTATTTTTAAACAACATCTTGACTCCTCTTCCTCTTCTTTATTATCTTCATAAAATGTTTGCTTCTCCTCCTCCTTTATCTCCTCTGCCTTTTACTGCTTTCCCTCATCACTGCTCTTTTGTTTTGCCTCTTAGTTCTCCACACATCCTGCTCCTCATCTTCCTCCTTCACTCCGTCACCTCCTCTGATCGTCTTGTTATACTCCACTGCTCCTCCATGTCTTCATGCTCCTCGCCCTCCCAGCTTTCTGTTTACACCACTCGCTCCAATGTTCCTCCTGACCTCACCTCCTCTTTTACTCCCCCTCTCCTCCCAAATCTTCTGTTTACACCACTCTGGAGGAGGAAGGAAGGAGGTGATCTGGAAAGTGAGGATGAAGAGCACACAAGCGCTAAAAGAGGATATAAAAATATCAGCACAGGAAGAGGAGGAGGAAGAGGAGGAGGAGAAGGATGGAGGTCATGGAAGAGACCTCCTTCATCCTCTCCTCCTCCTTGAGTCTCCCTCACATCCTTCTTCTCCTCCTCATTCACAGTTTTTTGTGCCATCTCTTCGCTTTTTCTCATTCTCCTCCACAGCACCTCCTTATTCCTTCATTTTAAATTATTAAATGATTAAATTATTCTTCCTCATCCTCACCTTCTTGATCTTTTCTTTCATTACTCCTCAGTCCTTCTCATTCACGACTCCTCTTCTTTTGCTCTCTCACCTCCTCCACCCTTCCTCCTCAGCTTCCCTTTTTGTTCACCCTTCCTCACCTCTACCTGTCATCCTCCTCCTCCTCTTTCCTTTTCCTCTTATTACACAACCTGAAACACTGCAAATCTTCTGTTTCCACCTCGCTCTTCCCCCTCCTCTTCCCCCCTCCTCCTCCTCCCCCCCTCCTCCCCCTCCTCTTCCTCCCCCTCTTATCTCGGCTTCTCCTTCCATTTTTTCTCCCTCCAGGTGACCGTTGAGTTGATACAAGGGCTGTAAGTCAGCAGGCTGGAAAGGGCTTTTTAGTGTGTGTGTGTGTGTGTGTGTGTGTGTGTGTGTGTGTGTGTGTGTGTGTGTGTGTGTGTGTGTGTGTGTGTGTGTGTGTGTGTGTGTGTGTGTGTGTGTGTGTGTGTGTGTGTACATGTGTGTGTGTGTGTGTGCTGGGGAGTGGATTATCCAGGTTCTAGGACTCGGCGCTCGCCGGCAGCCGAGCGGAAAGCTTTAATGAGAAGTCGCTGTTTACTGAGGACAGAGTGGGACACACACACACACACACACACACACACACACACACACACACACACACACACACACACACACACACACACAGACTTATATAGACTCACAAAGACAAAAAAAACCACACACAACAATATGTACAAACACACACACACTCTGGTACACACTCCCACTCGTAAAGACACACACACACTAACCAGTGCAGTAATGGGATTTGGAAGGTTTTCACTATAAACCAGTCTGTCCTCTGTCTCCTCATTAAGGAGGATTGTCCAGACCAGAACACACACACACACACGCACACACACACACACACACACACACACACACACACACACACACACACACACACACACACACACACACACACACACACACACACACACTGCTGGCTCTCCACTGCTACCGACTTCTGGGCTCACTAATTATTTGGACGCTCTGTATCTTTGTCTTTTTTTTGTTTGTGTGTTTGTGTGTGTGTGTGTGTGTGTGTGTGTGTGTGTGTGTGTGTGTGTGTGTGTGTGTGTGTGTGTGTGTGTTGGCTGGTTGCTAACAGTAACAGTCTGGTGGAGTGCAGCAGAGGAACACAAACGGCCGTTGATCCAAAAGAATCTCCAGGAATTTTCCTCTGATTGTCAGAAAACACGATCTGACCTCATTTCGTTATTTTGACTTTAATTTGATTCTCGTTCATAAACTCGGTTTTATTTTGGCGTCAAAGAGCAGAAACGTCTTTGTCAGAGTCGAACATGACTTTATAGTGGTAATACTATGACCATGAGACGGGACTCTGCAGATATTTATGTATTTAATGATTTGTATTGTACTGTGCTGTACAGTGGTTGCTGTAGCATTGTAGTGATAATATTAAACCACAAAATTGTAATAACCTGCCCTGAGACTACAGATGAAAACTAGCTCTCTAGCTAACTCTAGCACATTTACATTGAGGTGGAAACTGTTGATTAATGTGTGTTGTCCATGGTAAATAAATACCTTCTGCTCAAGAACTATTAAGTCTTAATGCTCCAACATGAGCTGGTTAACACATCATCCTGTCCTAAATATGTGAAATATTGATTTGCAGTAGTTTGTTTAAAGTCCACAGAGTCTGTTTAGCCCCAAAAACGTAACCTTGAACATCTACTAACTCTTGGAGAAGCCATCTTTGATTAAAAGGGTGGAAGCATTGGTTGTTGTAGGTGAGTATGATGGAGTTATGGGATGGCAGCGGTGTAGACTGTGCATGTGTATGTGTATAAGGTACGGAGCCAAACAGAAAATCTAATTTGTAGTTTAGTTTTGGCCGATAAACTCCTTCATCACTGGAATGAGTGCATGGAGGAAAGTCTCCTTCCTGCCAGGAGGAGGTGCTTCTCCACTCAAACCTCAGTGCTCTCCGGGCGGCCATGTCTCTTTATGCCGTCCATTCTCTACAGCCAGTTTGAGCTCAGTGAGCCTGAGTGAGCTTCATAAACCCTCAGAGTTCAGGTTCTCAGGGAGAATACAGCCGAAGCAGCGTTTCCATTTACAACACAGTATTCTATACCGACAGCATTTTGGTTTTGATTCACATTTTAGGGAGCGTGTAGTATTTCATAGCTAAATAAATTAACTTTTTTAGGCGGCACTCTCCAAAAGTTGATTCTGTTTCAACCTCAAAGTATTTTTTATTTCAGCACCTTCTGCGGCCACCATCATTGTAGTCCGAACACATTACCAACATTCAAAAGGAATGGGAGGATCTGGTGCGAACGCAGCCTGAAGCTTAGTTTATAAACCCATAGTGAAGCCGGCGCCAGGAAGTGATGTCATAACGGCCGGAGCGCAGGATGCATTGTATTTGGGGCGTTTGGTTGTGCACCTCAGAATTTTTGTAATTTGGTGCGCAAGATCACATGACTGTCACAAATAGTTCACTGATAGAAACTCTATTTACATTTCTTAGGATTTTACAAAGTAAAACTGTTCGTTTTGAGATACTTTAGAAACAGGAAGTCTTTAAAATCTACATTTCAGTAAATATTTTATGCAGCCAAATCAAATAGTTTACAGGATATTTAACCTTTGTTTCTTTATAATACATTTAATACGTAACTTCTTTCTTTTCAGGGCTTGTATAAAGGTAATAAAGTAGTTTATAAATATGAGATATGAGTTTACAGATAATTACAATCCTGCCTCGTCATGGTGTTGGTTGGTTTATGGCTTTTTGTTGGTTACATCTACAGTCTATGTTCGTATCTATGAGTTACACTCGTTGTCTTTTTGATTCTTCACATTACATTTTGTTTGTTCGTTTTGGTGAATAATGCGACAAACAGCACAGAGAGTATAAACGCCTCCGTTCATACTCGGAGCTTGCGTGCCGTCTGCAGAGGCGACAAGCACGAGTTCAAACAAACATAAATTCCGAGTTTGGATGAATCACATGTTGTTGGTGCTGCAGCCTCTAGGAGGCGCTAACAGGACGACAGACTGCTTTGGTTCAAGCATTTATAAATCAATTCATTCATTTAGAAATGTCTTGTCATAAAACGACATATAAAACTGCACAGACTATGTGTTGCAGATGCTCAGAACCATTGTTTTTGTGATATTTTTAAAAAAAATATTCGTATCATTCCAGCTCTTTACAACTGGCTTTTTACTTTGATGACTTTTATGACTTATAACACTGTTTTCTCCAGGTTTATATCTGTTATATATCCAGAAGGCAGTGGTTGCCCCTCTGTTTGTCTTGTGGCTCTAAACCAAAGTCTCTTTGCGACCACACATCATGGTTTTATGGCCTTGTGTGGACATCATTTCTGAACAGCTCAACAAGAGTTTGCTTTTTGGTCCTCAGATGGAGACAAATGAAAACAAAGATTGAAGAAGAAATAAACCTGGCTTATAATAATGATAAAAACAATAATCATAACACAGGAAGTGGGTCTTTATTGACCCTCCTCCTTCATGCACGTTTCGTACATGGAAGTGAACCAGCTGTGTCTTTGTCTTGGACACTGTCTGCTGACGATCTCACACTGAAATGTGTTGAATTTTTTGCAGATGTGAAAATTACATTTAACATCCGTGAAAATGATGATGATGATGATGATGAAGCAGAAGTGTCGGAAATCTTAATTAACAGCTAACTTTGAAGAAAACTCTGGCTGGTTTGTTTGACGTGTTGATTTGTTTCCTGTTGTCAGCTTGTTTCCACATCTTAGTTGTTGACTTTTAACTGGTTGATTTAATGGACAAAACTGTGAAAATTAGACCTGTAAAGCTAAAAAAGATTGCACTTTATATACAATGAGTGATGCATTTATAATCATCATGTGGATTGAATGGTTTGACATATTAAATGTCTGAATATGACTTTTTATTGAAATTAACAACATTAGCTTGGGCACTGTAGGACTCCAATGTCCTTTTATTTATTAGACCTTGACGACGTCTCAAAAGTTTCTCCTAAATTTCCGTGCGTTTTCCTACAAAAGTCCAGGAACACGGATAGAGTCTTTTCAAAATAAAGTTCTGCCTTCACAGGGAACTACTTAGTTATTGGTTTAGGAAAAGATGGTGGTTTGAGTTAAAATAACTACAAAAGTACACGAGTTAGATGACAATTAAATCAACATTGACTTCTCGTTTCACATGAGGAACAAACATCCTGTGTGTCTTCTGTGGTCTTTATGCTTCCTTGTTCGTGGTGACGTGGATTAAAGATGAGATACTACGGTTCATTATATTTCATAGGTAAAGCTACGAATGCTGGATGAGTCCAGCGTGTTTCATTCCATGATCACGTTCGTCTCGACATCTTCCCTCTTTGGTTTGGATGTGCGTTCATACTCCTTTAAATATCGGCTTATGGACACACAAACACACACACAAACACACACACAAACACATTCACTGCTGAATGCATGCAGTCACAGCTGGTGTCACACGGTTCATAACACTTTTTGTGTTTCTGTTTTCTGCACCGACGAGACGCTGCTGGTCGCACACACACACACACACACACACACACACACACACACACACACACACACACACACACACACACACACACACACACTGACAGGCCTTTAATACACAGGAAGATGGATGACTCCTCCACAAACTCACTCTTTACCTGCTTCTGCATGTACAGAGATGAATGTGTCGTGGTCTCCCTTGGTCTCTCTCTCTCTCTCTCTCTCTCTCTCTCTCTCTCTCTGTCTCTCTCTCTCTCTCTCTCTCTCTCTCTCTCTCTCTCTCTCTCCCCCCCACCTCCTTTCTCCCCCTCCTGTCCAGAGAGTTGGATGGTGATTAGCGTTGGGATTCTGGGACTCCGGCCTCAGTTTTCATTAACAGCCATAAACACAGTTCTGCTGCACCACTGAGACCGACCGCAGGCTCAGTGTGTGTGTGTGTGTGTGTGTGTGTGTGTGTGTGTGTGTGTGTGTGTGTGTGTGTGTGTGTGTGTGTGTGTGTGTGTGTGTGTTTGTGAGTATCTACATCTGGGCGAGCTTTGTCGGTGCTTTGATGACAAGAGAGAGAGAGAGAGAGAGAGAGAGAGAGAGAGAGAGAGAGAGGTGTTGTTTATCATGGCAGTAATTAAGCTCGCCGTTCTGCTTTAATTAAAATATAACGGCAGCACTAAGTATGGACTGGTACTCTCACACAAACACACACAAACACACACAAACACACACACACTGAAAAACACACAAGACATCTTTAGCTCTCTATTTACCACTAAAGATAAAGTAAAAAAGACCAAAATGTGAAACTCTGCCAGAACAACCAGAGTGGAGCTGCCCTCACACAACCCTTCACACACACACACACACACACACACACACACACACACACACACACACACACACACACACACACACACACACACACACACACACACACACACACACACACAAGGTCGTCTACAGCCAGAAATATTTGAACAGAATCCAAGGAGAACACTCGTGACTGAACCCTGAACATTTCCACATCCTGTTTGTCTCCGCTCCCTCTGATTGGTTCATTATTGGTTCATTCCAAACTCTAATTGGTCGGTTCCCTTCATCATTACAGCGCCGTCTCATCTGTGTGTGATCAGTAGCGCTTATTGATCCCGGACAGAATAAATCACATTTTCAAAAAGGAACAGGCGCAATCTTTTTTTAACAAGACTGGGGCTTTTGAACACAATGAGCAATGCATCATGGGAAATTCAAGTTCAACTGAGTCATGATCCTCAGCCAATCACAGAAGAGCATAACAACAAATGAGACGAATATGGAAACATGAACACAGCTCAACAAAATCTGTTTGTTCTTTTAACCGACAAAGTGGACTTTATGTTAATGACAGTTGCCACTTTACATTTCCCACAAAAGTATTTAAACTTTCCTGGTTTCACTGAAGGCCACATTTACATTTGTCCATGATAACCTGTTGAACTCTGAGGAACAACTGAGGAACAACATGTCATATCGATAGATATACATATTGACAATTCTTTTAACGTTAATCAGACCCTGTTTCACTCATAATTCTAATCATAATCAACCCTCAAAGTTCTCCCTTTCTTCTCCGCACATCTGCTTCCACGTAGTTAGAAAATGTTGCATGTGCACAAAGGAAAGTAAACCTGGACACGACGATCATAAATCACAGCTTAGTCTGTGATTTGTTGTGTTTTGATTGGCTGAATAAAGTTCTTTATCAGTCTGGATCGAACAACTGATAGAGATTTAGTCTCATTGTCGTAATGACAGAGGTGTGTGTGTGTGTGTGTGTGTGTGTGTGTGTGTGTGTGTGTGTGTGTGTGTGTGTGTGTGTGTGTGTGTGTGTGTGTGTGTGTGTGTGTAAGTAACCAGATGTGGAGTTGTCACTGCTGGAGAAAATGAGTCAGAAAGTTACAGCAGCATACCTGAGAGAGCCAACACACACACACACACACACACACACACACACACACACACACACACACACACACACACACACACACACACACACACACACACACACACACACACACACACACACACACACACACACTTTTAGCTATTTGCAGCCTGACTGGCTTCATGATTTATAATTATATAGAAACTAAATTATCCTGAACTTTCTGTGTTTCTCTGGGTGTCTCTCTCCTCATGACCAGCTCTCACACGAGACAACAGACTGACGTGAAAAAAGCAAAACCTTCAAATCCAGAAACTAAACGTGATTCTTTTCTGATATCAGCACTTGTTTATTGTAATAAAAACCTCTGAATACAAAGTACATTCACAGGTGCAGCAGCAGGTCGCTGAGCTGCTCCGTTCGACTCCTACAGCAAACCAGTGATGACTACAAACACTCACACACACCATGTTACAACTTTATATCCCATAAACATACTGTTATATTTCAGAATAAACACACTGTTGTACCGACATACAAATAGTCCAGGCTTTAGATTACTCATCTGTCACTAAGCTGTCGTTCTAACCAAGCAGCTCCTACGCGGGTTTATTTACTGGGAAATACAAGAAGGTAGAGATTTGATTGACAGGTCAATAGAGAGCTGAACGGACGGGGTTAACTGGAGGAAAAACAACAAACTATTTGGTCTTTAAGAGTTTGTGTTTGAGAGAAGCAGAGCAGGAGGAGAGACGGGGGGATGGAGAGGGGTTCAAATAGGCAGCGGCGAGCTGGGTCGCTAGATAAATAGATAGTTGGATGACGGACGGGTGGGTGGAGCTTTAATCCTCCTTACTCAACCATGAAGGATCTCTTGCACCTGTAACAGCTTTAGCAGCTTAGCACAAAGACTGGCCGTGAAGGGAAACCGCTAGCATAGCTCCATCAAAGCCATACATCTACATTAGCTCTAGCTAGGCTAGCAGGCTACAGTGACGCTAGGCTACTATAGCATTAGCGCCTCACCTTTGTTAGCCTCTTTTGAGATGCTTCTTACAGTCACAACACTCAGGACATGTTAATTATGTTGTTTTAATCATTTTTGTGATTTATGCATGTGTCAATTATGATTTCTTCTTTTTTGCTTTCACTAAAATAATAAAATACCAAATGTGAGGGATGATGAATGGATGGACTTTGTTCCAAAAAGAAGAAAAACTAAACTAAACACCGTACCGTACGGATCCCATTAATGTGGTTATTAAACAATGTTTTAATTGTGAATATAAACTTCTCTAAACTTGTAGATATTGTTTATACCACTGCAAAAAATCTTTGGCATATCGGATATAAACTTGTCAGTGTGGATTCTTATTCTGATGAAGCTAAGCTAACAGTTTCCTCTTACTTCCAGTCTTTGTGCTAAGCTACGCTAAACACATGAGATGAAACTGTATCAATATTCTCGTATGACTCCAACAGGAGCTGCTCCTTTAACCTTCGGCAAACGTCTTAAAATAAAGGTTTCCTCCACAGTTCCTGTCGGTGTCTACTAGAGTTCCTATTGGCCGCTGAGAGGAGGCGGGTCAGCTGATTATCTGCCGTTCACCCTGTCCTCCGAAACCCTGACTGTCACTCATCGACTACAGGCACCAGGGCTACCAAAAAATTACAACCAAAAGAGTCTGATACGGGTTTGACTCGCCCGTAAAAATGTGACACTGAAGAAAACAAAGTGACATTTCTGAAAGTTTCTGCAAAAAACAGCTGAAAAAAACCAAAAAGAGCCGATAATCCACTGCGATCGTGACGAGTCCACGAAGGCTTCGGTTAAATCCACAGAGAACAGCGCAGCGTCGACGAAAAAAGTACAAATCCACCTCCTGAAAAAAGGTCTACAAAGGACGTGGAGGGAAAAAGAGACCCAGAAGAACCTTTAATCACCTTTAATTCCTTTGTTATTCTGCACAAAAAAAAGGGTTTTCTTTCATCTGTTTTTTTTGTGATTCGATTTTCTCCTCGACGGAAAAACTTGTACCAAGAATGTGCAACATGAAGCAAAAAAAGCAGTTCACGACCACAGGCAAGGAGGGAAGGGAAGAGAAACAATCCTCAGAACTGCAGCAGAGAGGGAAAAAAAAAAGCTTGAGGACTTAATCTGTTTTCTTTTTGTAAATCGGAGGAAAAAAGAAAAAAAGAGAAAGCTTTAGATGCTCTTTGTGTCTTTAGTTTTGTCTTAAGGCAGTCTTTTTTGTCCGGCCCCTCTCTCCGGCTCGGTGCTCGACGACGCTCCACCTACAAGAGGATAGATACGAACGTCTTACACCTCAGGTAACGCAACGCAGAAAATACATTCCATGCAAAATGTCTCATCAATGAGGATAAAAAAAAAAAAAAAAAATGTCATCAAAATAGGATTAATTGGAAAAAAATAATGCTTGGAAAAAAGAAGCTAATCAAAAAAATGTAGGAGCGGTTTGCAGAGCAGCAATAACGCAAAATGAATTCTTAGATCAGGTTAAAAGAAATGTAGAAACAACTGCGCATAAACTCACAGTGTCACAGGTTAAATGCAGTACTTCTATTATTCATGTAAATAGAAAGAAAAGGCCAAGTACATAACACACAGGATATCTGCCAGCACTCAAGTATAGATAGAAAAACATGAAATGGTCAAACTGGATGCAACAATTAAAATATTTGCTAAAATGAGCACAAACTCTAAAACACAGAGAAACCTCCAATACTCCTGTTTGGAACATCAACAGAGAACTCTGTAGTCATCCATTGAAACTTAACTACTTTATGATCAATGCTTGTTTTTAATTGGTCCATGCATACAACAAATATATGTGATTTCAGCCAATTAAGCAAAACTTTAACTTTAAATTAACTCCCTAAAAAATGTGTGCTGGAAATAGATTTATTATTTTTTCGTGCAAAAAAATGCATCAGTTTTGATATTTTTGGAAAAATGATGTGCAAAACAAAATGTGTTTTTTAGTAGGATATGTACAAACTGTATTTCCACCCATTAACCAGTCAGCTTACATTTCAATTAAGCCTCTAAAAGAGTTTCATTCAAGTCAGCTGACAGTTCAGTTCAGCAGTTTTGGTCGTAGTTCAGTCTGAAAAAATGTTTCTCTAGGAAACAAACTGTTCTGTTTAACATCTGAAATCATTCTCAAATCAAGTCTGGATCAGGAAACTTCCGTCTCATCTCTCCGACAAAACATCTCTGTCTCTTCACGCACATTCCACTTGGTATTTGCATTTTGAAAATATTTGCATATCTAAATTTGCATGTTCATTCTCACTTTTGCCGAATTTAACACTCGACGTGACAGAAAAAGTCGACACAGCTGACTCACAACAGCTGCTGGGAGAAGAACATGTGTACCAACAGTCAGTCCCAGTTTACCCAGTGAAAACCAGTACCAGCACTCCTTCTATGGGATACACGTTCTACCACTGTTCACTGTAATCTGGGATGAGAATACCAGCCAGAACTCCTTGTCTTCAACAGCAAAGATATAACTAATAGCCCACTAATACATATCAAAATGAACAAAATCAAACCTTTAAAACAATTCATTTTCATGATAATAATCCTGCAAATGATTATTTTTATAACTCTAGAGCTCCTGTGAATTTGTACTTTTATTATGAATTTAAGGTTCAAATTTACTTTAAAGTTCATTTAAATTGTTTCGGTTTTGATCCGTCAACTCTAAAGACCCACGATAGTTCTGCAACCGAGTGACTAATGCTGCACTATATTATATATATATATATATATATATATATATATATATATATATATATATATATATATATATATATATATATATATGTATTTACAGATACTTCTAAAGGTTTGTTCAGACCAGATGTGAAGAGAATATGAAGTCTGAGCCGTCACTCAAACACAGCTTCCTGCAGATAAACACCTCTGTACAGTCGGTTCATTCACCGGAATAAATACGGCAAAAAATGAACTTCTTACTCACTGATGATCTGTTAGTACTCACACTGTGGTAGTAGTAGTAGTAGTGGTAGTAGTAGTAGTAGTAGTAGTAGTAGTAGTAGTAGTAGTAGTAGTAGTAGTAGTAGTAGTAGTAGTAGTGGTAGTAGTGGTGGTGGTGGTGGTAGTAGTAGTAGTAGTAGTAGTAGTAGTAGTAGTAGTAGTAGTAGTAGTAGTAGTAGTAGTAGTAGTAGTAGTAGTAGTAGTAGTAGTAGTAGTAGTAGTAGTAGTAGTAGTAGTAGTAGTAGTAGTAGTAGTAGTAGTAGTAGTAGTAGTGGTAGTAGTAGTAGTAGTAGTAGTAGTAGTAGTAGTAGTAGTGGTGGTACTACAAATACTGTAATTTAATACTGGAGGTACACTCACACACACACACACACTTAACTTGAGGCCGTTCATTTAGTCCATGTGCCGGAAACGGAGGGATTACAGTCTTCATCTAATCCTTTCCTCTCTTCCTCCTTTACTGTCCTTCCTTCCTTCCTTCCTTCCTTCCTCACTTCTTTCCTCTTCCTCATCACCTCATAACTCCGTTCACTGTCTCACATCTTCCTGTTCTCTCCTCGCCTTCCTAACTTCCTCCTAACCTCCTTTTGTTTACTTCTTTAATTTCTCCTCTATAACCCTCCTTCTCTTAAATTCTCCCTCCCTTCCTCCCTTCTCCTCCTCCCTCCCATCGCGGCGGCATCTGTTCATAATGAAACACGCAGTTGGAGGCTGTAGTCGTTTAGCGCCTCCTCCACGCTACCTGCTCCAGAGGTTACCCCCCGCCGGGCGCGTTTGTTACATATCATCAGCACCTCCCCGCGACCTTCCCTCCCTCCTCCCTCCTCCTCCTCCTCCTCCTCCTCCAGATGTCATTGATCGGGGAAGTGGGTCACAACGGCGCTGAATCAAAGCCAGGTGACACAAGGCTCCGAGGCAGATACTGGATGTAATTTTAGCGTGGGTTAGTATCGAAGGAAAAAGAAAGTAGACGGCTGATGTTTGGAGCATTTTCAGGTTTCCATCACAAAGTCTAAAGCCTTCAGACCTGACAGATGCTGAAGGTGCAGAGGGTGAAGATCTTGGCCTGAACGCCTCGTGGATCTGTAAATAGGACTGCTAATTTGGAAGAAGGCAAGAAAAGCACTTGCAGTAATTTCTTCTTGTAGCCACAAAAAAAAGAATCTTAGAGCAGGAAAAGCATTTCAACGCTTATATGTTACCCGAGATGAATTAAAATAAAATATTTTTAAAACAGTTTTCATTTCTTTTGCAAGAGAAATTCAACATATCCTAAAAAAAGACAATGCAATGCATTGGACATGATTACAACAAACTAATAACCTCGTAATCTCTTAAACTAGCTATTTCCCGATATTGCAAACTTAAGATTTGATCAAAAGCAAAGATCTTTCATAAAGAATTGTTGTTGAGACACAAAACTAGCCAAAGATACCATTATGTAAAGCAGAATTTTGAGAAGAAAGGATGGAGAAAACAGAACAATATTTCCATTTGATGCCACAGTGAAGCCATAGAAACATGGAGTCTTGGGTTTGAATATTCTACCAAACACAAAGCATCAATGAGGAGTTGCACCAAGCTGAACCCTCTTGTTGTATATTAATACTGCCTGATTAAGTAACAAATAAAGGGGCAATTTAATGCATAAATATAAAGGTTCAGGGGTGAAACATTTATTAATAATAAATGCAGTTGCCTTGAGCTTGGAGGTTTATTCTCAATATTTCTAAAGAAACTCTTAAACTCGAGGTCAACTCACTAATGTGGAAAATGGTTAGAAGCTACAAATGGAAATGTAAACAACTGAACCTTGAGTTTAGAATATTTTATCACCGTATCTCCAGACGAATGCCCATTTAAGATGATTCTGCAAAAACTTTTTAGAGTTTATTCTGCGAGGATGGTTGAGGTGAGATCATGGCTGTGCTTGGTGCTGATGATGCTTAACGAGGTTAGAGAAGGAGGCTCGTAACTAGAGGGCCGCCGGTTCAAACCCTCAGCTGCTAGGATGAGTCACAGTGGAGAAAAGTGAAAGAGCAGCACTTGTTCTCCCTCATTAGCACCACTAGAGTGCCCTTGAGCAAGGCCCTGAACCCCTACTCGGCTCCAGTGGAGCTGCCGTAGTGGCCATCGGATCACACTGTGGTTGTACTGGGAAAAATGGAAGTTCTGCCCCCATCCACCATCAATACTCCTCTGGTTTCAAGCTGTCCTTGGTTTGGAGTGGCCCTCCAATCAGAGAACTACGAAGGGGCGTGGGAAAATAATTCTAATGTAGACTACGACGCCTTATGCAACAATAACATCATCAAATGCTGACGAAGAAGAAGAAGAAACCACATGTAAAGTTCTGAACTTGAAGAAAACTCACGACGATCCCGTTCATCAACGCTGAACTTTGGCATTCCACATAAATCGTGTGCTGCAGAATTCAATCCAGTATGAACATAAAGGTCACAGAAACGCTTATTGAGTTCCAGCAGCCTGATTAGTTTTCCAAAGTGATAAATTCATTCCTGCGAAGAAATTTATGTTTTCAATTTTTCATATTTTTACTCTTCAAAAGGCAGATTTTGTTGCATCTAAAGGCAAAAAAAGAAAAGTTGCTGTCTGGTTTATGAAGTAGAGACAGTTGCCCTTGCCGTTCACTGCAGATAAAGTGAATCAAAGAGGTAAAACAAACACGGAGGCTTTGCTCATAGAGGAAAGGTTATAAAGCCTTAAGTCATCAGTCCGTTCAAAGACAAGCATTTACACATCAGCCTCGCTCTGAGAGCAAAGCCTCCAACAGACCACATTCAAACCTCCATTAAAGGTTGTTCAACCTTTAACTAATTAACAATCCTCCGATTGAAGTTTTCTTTATTTGACTTTGTGTTATCAACCAGAAGGACAAGAGACCATCCATTGGATGGATTGAATATAATAAGAAAGATTCCACAAATGCCTCAAAGGAATCTAAATCTAACAGAAAGTGAAGAGTAAAAGATGTTTTAGTTTTGAATATTATAAATATGCTGGTTGTTTGGCCTTCTCTCAGTTGATGAGAAATGAGTTTCTGATCAGACATTCAAACCCACAAACACCTACGCGTTTCTCTCTTTCTCTTTGACCTGCCAAAGATATCTAAATGCTATCACTGCTCTAATAAATACTGTGAAAGGGATATATGTTTCTCTTTCAAGGACGCCTCACAATTATATTTTGTACCCTTTTAGCTGCTTTGTATGCAGGTGGTGCATGCCTTTGTTTTGTTGTGCCTTTTTCTTTGTTTTATTTTGCAGATCAAGACAAAGTTTTCTGACTCCCAGCAGAGGAGGTCAGAGGTCAGCATGGAGCCAAAGCAGGCAGCGCTTCAGTGACAAGCATTGCCGGTGGCTGACATTTGCTCCAGAGGGGCCTGAAGCCAGATTCATGCTTCTCTTTTGAGATTGTCAGCTCTTATGCAATACTGTAGTTTGAAATGAAAACTATAGTGAGAGTAAACCTCCAGGATTTATCCTTCTGGTACAAAGCCGGGTTCTCTTACTTTTACTTCAAATCATTGCGTTTAACATTTAAACAAGTGGTCACAACCACGGGTCTGCCAAGTGGAACGTTTTACGACTTTGACAAAACAATCGTGAGCTTTTTTCAACCATGTTACACAGTTTTTGTTGAGAAGTTAGTTGAGAAGATTGATAGCAAATCTGTCTATCAAATATAAGGCACGAGCCAGCACCTAGTTAGCTTGGCTTAGCTTAGCGCAACAACTGGATACAGAAGGAAACACAAAAGAAAATCTCCCAAACAACATGGACACAAATTCACACATTTTATCTTACGACCCATAACTTCCTACTCTGAATTTAGCAATTCTCCAACCTGAGAAATAGGCTTGAATTTACCGGAATATATAGTAAAGGTTGTTTTTACGGTTACATGTTTTGTTTGTATTAAACAAATAAGATATAAAGTACTAATTAATGAGCTTGAGAGGTGTCGATTTCCATTTCCAGTTTTTTTAAATTTTGCAAACAGATAAAGAAGTCGTATCTTACTCTTGACATGAAAGTGAATAGTTCAAGGTCCAGTTTATTGGGATGCTGGCTTTGAGAAGGTGCACGTCAACTCCAATGTAGCTATAAATCCTTTATATACTAAAGGTAAAATGAGAACCTCAACAAAGAAGTCTAAATCCACATTAAGGCTTGGTCCCAGTCTGCCCCCTTTCAAACTTCTTTCGGCCTGGAGCTGTTCTCAGTTTGGAGTGTCCCTTCAATCACAGAACTACAAGGGGTCATGATAAAATAACTGCACCAAAGATTAAATTGTGACTCGACCTTTAAACATCATCAAAATCCGACAGAGGAAGCAGAAGTCACATAGCAAAAAAAAGTGAGGAACAGGTACATTGACTGAAGCAGGAACTAAACCTGCAGCCTTCCAGGATGACAGAACAAGTGTCATGAAATATTCTGTCAAAAACAGGCTTCTGGAAGAATGTGAAAAAAAACACAGACTGACAGTCGAAAAAAAGGCAGCAACTCTGAGTTCATGTTCTGAAGTTGGGCAGAAATTGGCTCCGGTGGAGCCCTGCTGAAGAGAAAACAACCCCGGGGCAAAATATGTAAAGTAGAGAAACCTCGTCACATGCCATCCCACCGGCCATTAGGTTTGATCAACTGATTTAGTGCTCGATCACACTCTGAATTATGAGTCTGGAGGCATCGGGGGGAACGGAGAGCTTAATTAAACTCATCACTGATGAGAAACGCACAAATGTTTTCACCAATACTCAGATGGATAGAAAGATAGATGGGAGGTATGTTCATGTAGAAACTTTCTGAGTGTTGAGATGCTTTTAAAAGGCAAAAATATGATTGCCATCTTAGGAACAACGTGCTTCAGAGGCTAGACCTGACTGATACAAGGAGACAAACCAAACCACTGTATCAATGACCCAAAGAAGAAAATCTGTTTTATCTGCAAACTCTTGAGTCCAGTTCAGTCCAAAGATTTGCAATGAGACAAAATATCGATATGGTCCAAGTCAAGTGTTTTGGCAGATTATCCATCTTTATCTCGAAAGATAAAGATATAATTGAATGTCATCGGCATAGAGGCTGATACAAAATCCCTTTAAGATACAGCTTTAAAATTGGTAAATGCTGCTTCTGTGTACTATTGCTCCCCTAGAATCTCGTTCAGAAATGGTTTATTTAGGCATATTAAAAAGAAAAACAACAAAAAAGGACTTTCACCCGGGAAACCGATGTTATTGTCCTGTGTGTAACCAAAAGTCAACTTATTTTGTTACGTCAGTCACGTACGTCTTCGGTTTTCCTTAGTCATTCTCATGGGAGTCGTTATTCAGTGAAATGTCAACAACAATCTCACACACACACACACACACACACACACACACACACACACACACACACACACACACACACACACACACACAACAAACAAACGCCATAGTTTGACGTTCTGTACTACCGAAGTTAAATAAGATGCTGTTTGTTGTCATCATCTTAACTTGGACAAATTCTGAGTGTGATCCTGATATTTGAGCTGTTTAACAACAGAAACCTCAGTGGAGGCGACTGTATCTATAAAAGCAAGCGTCTCAAAGTGAGATACTCTGAATTTTTCACACTCAGTGCCTGAGGCTTTCTCAGGACTTCAGATGGAGAGGGTACTGACATAAAGACCCCTTTTAACACAGCCTAAACACAGGCTGAGGAGCTCTGCATCAGCCTGCAGATTCTCCAGTTGGTGAGTCTGCAGCAGCTGCACACAATAGAGAATATAAAAAGCGGGGAGGCCTCCGTGGCATTTTTACCGCCATGAAAGTGTTGTTCGGCTGCATAAAAGAGGAATATCAGTGCTAAGTAAAGTCTCTGTGTGGTTCGACACCTTTTTCTGTCAGTCAGGCCTGTGATAATGTAATGGTCGTGTCCAGCAGTGCGCTCTATTCACGGCTTAAAGCTTCCTTTTCACACCGTCCACAATGGAATAAACACAGTGTCGCATGTGGAGGCTGCTGACTGTTTGAGTGGATTGTCCTCTTTAAACTGTCCCTTTGTCCTGCGCTGCGTGTACTGAACTACCAAGGTTGTCTGCTAGTTCAGTAAGTGGTTGAATTTGTATGAAGTACAGATTCATTTTTTCCAAGAGAGCCAGTATTCTATGAAAATCAGCTTTCAAACAATTGAACCTTCAACACTTTGAAAACATGTTTTAATTTCCTAATGGTGGACAATCAAACACAGAAGACAAACAAATGAACATAATGCAAAGGATCCAACAAGTCGACCAATCGAAACGACAAAATATGTAGTTGCCAAGTTTAGCATTTTGACAATGCTCTTCATTGCCTTTCAAAACTATTAAAAATGACCAAACATTTTCGATCTTTCACCACTGGGGTTACGGTTTGTTAAGGTTTGGGCTGCTAAATTTCTTTGATAAATTTAAGGTCCGAATGTGGTCGGGATTAAAATAAACCAATGTTGGTTGTATAACGGAGATGTAACGCATATAAAAGACTCATTATCAGCAAGAGGTCGCTTCTCAAAAATAATTTGTTCTTTTTGTTTAATTTCTTTAAAAAGAGTTACAACGACCCATAACTTCCTATTCTGACTTTAGCAATTCTCAAAGCCGAGAAATAGGCTTGAACTTACCGGAATATATAGTAAAAGTTGTTTTTACACTTACATGTTTTGTTTGGATTAAAAAAAAACAAGATATAAAGTATTCATTAATGAGCTTGAGAGGTGTCGATTTCCATTTCCAGTTTTTGAGCTAATTGGAGCTAAAAGAAAAATGACGACAAGAAAAAAACTACAAAAATGACATGCAAATTGTCAGATGTATGTGCTGTATGAGTGTATTTGTCTGTATATATTAGCATTTGGAGAGACACTTTAGCCTATGATGGTCTTGAACAGGACTAGATTTAACTCTGGACTTGGTCTCGACTGCCTTCGGTCTTAGTCTTGACTAAACCCAACTGGACCTGGTCTTGGTCTTGACTTGGACAGTTTCTCAGTTTCAGCACTGGGTCACTGAGTTCCTTTAACTCCAGCTCTGACTGACTGACTGACTGACTGACTGACTGACTGACTGACTAGTCAGATATCAGCCGTCTGTCGGCCTTGAGCCTTTCTTGGTTTCTCCCGTACAGTCAGACGGTCTGCAGTCCTTCGTCAGTCGGCATCAGCGTATTGCGTTGCATTACATAACACTGTCAGCAGTCAGCTGTATTTCCGTCTTTATTAGGTTCTGCCGTTGCTTGTTGTGCGGTTTTTACGTAGCTCATCCTTTGAATTTATGTTGTTTTTTATGTGCGGCTGTTAAACAGATTTACCGCAGAAGAGGCTGAGGCGAGCGTCTCAAATGTGACAGCCGAGAAAGAAACTGCTCAGACTGACAGAGAGACTCCATTTTGGAGAATTAAATCAGTTAAATGGCTGTGGGAGAGCGCAGAGGGAAGCTGGATGTGAGCGCCGGGCTGAAGAGCTCTCAGGAAAAGAAATAAAAAAACGCCTCAGTTTCTCCTGCCAAGGCTGAATCTTTTTTTCTTTCTCTTTGCTTTATTGGTGAAGCTCTGACCCATCGCTCTCTCTTTCTCATTTTTCAAAGTCGATTTTTCTCTCTTAAGTGTTCTGCTCTCTCTCTCTCAGTTCTACGCCTTTTTCTCCCCTATGCCTCTTTTTTTAATTTTGGTCAAATCGCTTTCTTTCTTCTGCTCCCACTTTGACTTTTATCTCCTTTTTTCTCAATCACTCTATAGCCCACAGGCAGACAGACAGGCACACAGACAGACGGACGGACCACGATGAGACAGAACCGGACTGAAGATCTGCGGTTGTCTGAGGTTCCCGCTGTGTGGAGGCAGAGGACTTGTAGTCATTACTTGAGCCCATTAGAAGGCTTTAACATTCCGTCTGAAGTCACATTTATCTGGTTCTCTTTGTTCTGATTCACACAGGGAGTGGGAGTTTATTATAACAGAACCCTGCTGTGTGCTGGCTGAGGGCAGGTGGGTAAAAACAGTCAGCAGTGAGTAGAAGTAGTGGCAGTAACTATAGCATAGTAGTCCTAGAAGCAGTACGGGTGGCCTGGCAGTAGCAGCAGTATTGGTGCAAACAGTATTAGTGGTAAAAGCGGCAGCAGTAAATAGTCACAGCACACTCTTAGAAATAAGGGTTCCAAAAGGGGGTTCTCCTTGGAGGGCTGAGGTTCTACCCAGAACAATTTGCTTCTGAAGAACCATTTTTTGAGAGAATGTTTTTCAGCGTTCTCTCTGAGACCAGGGTTCTATTTAGAACTGTTTCCACCCTATCATATGGTTCTAAATGAGACCCTTGGGATATTAAAGGGTTCTCCATTGATCCTTTTGGATGGGTTCTAGATGAGACCGTGGGAAAATAAAAGGGTTCTTCAGATAACCCCCTGAGTAGGTTCTAGATGAGAGCCTTGGGATATTAAATGGGTTCTGGGTAGATCCTTCTGGGCTGGTTCTTGTTTGCACCCTCAGAAGGTGGAATGGTTCTGAGTGACACCATTACACCATACAGGGGTTATCTGTAGAACCTCTCATATGGGGTTCTGGGTGGAACCTTTGACAGGTTGTTCTAGGTATAACCCTTTATGTTAGGTTCTAGGTGGAACCCACTAAAAGGGCTTCCAGGTGAAATCTTTACAAAAAACTCTTAAAGGATTAAAGGCGTCGTAATTGAAGACATTGTATAATCTGCACACCAAATAAAATGAGGGAAAATAATACAAATAAAATACAACACTGAATGAATAAATTAAACAGTAAAATGTTAATTAAGTATAATTTGAGCGAACTAAAGTATTTATATGTACTATGGCAATAAATACATTAAACACTGTGTACTTCAGAGTAAATTATAAGCAATAATATAAAAAAACATAAAATGATAAAATCCTAGATAAAAGCCAGACTGAATAGATGTTTTTAGTTTCTGTTTATGCTCCTCTCAGGTTCTTGGAGTATAATGGCTAAAAGCAGCACCGCCAAATGTTTTTTGTTCTGCTTTGTGTATCAGCTCAGAGAGGAGAACCAGAGGAGCTGAGGGGTCGAACCGGTTCATAAACTAAAAGCACGTCTGAGAGCCGGTCTGCTGCAAGGCCACGTAGGGCCTCACTATCTAATCAAAGAAGCTTCAAATCAGAGGCGAGTACAGCTGAAGCACTGGAGGTAGTACTGAGAGTAGGATGATACTGGGAGTATCAGGACTAGCATGTGAAACGGCAGTAAAGTAAGAGTGATATGAGCTACGGTAGGATTAGGGTTAGCAGTTTATGATGGAGGACAGGAAACGCACAAACAGACGGGTAAAGACATGCACTAAACGTACCAGAACGCAACACTGTGTGTATTTGTACTCCGAGTATTAGTATCAGTAGAGGTAGTAGTATCAGTAGAGGTAGTAGTATCAGTAGAGGTATCAGTAGAGGTAGTAGTATCAGTAGAGGTATTAGTATCAGTAGAGGTATTAGTATCAGTAGTAGTATCAGTAGAGGTAGTAGTATCAGTAGAGGTATTAGTATCAGTAGAGGTAGTAGTATCAGTAGAGGTAGTAGTATCAGTAGTAGTATCAGTAGTAGTATCAGTAGAGGTATTAGTATCAGTAGTAGTATCAGTAGAGGTATTAGTATCAGTAGAGGTAGAAGTAGTAGTATCA
>NC_072452.1:26858598-26908598 GCF_027596085.1 Anoplopoma fimbria
TGATGCTCTCAGGTGACTCATGACTTCCTTTCCTGGAGGAATGTCACTGCATTCACACACATAAAACACACACATTAAACACACACACACACACACGAGGCTGTCAGCTTTAAATCAGAGCTGTTGTTCCAATAACTTCCTCCATTTCTTGTATTTTCATTTCATACAGATCTCTTATCTCAAAGAGTCACGCTTAGAGCCCTGAAGCAGCTTTTTAATAATTTCCTTCCCGTTTTATGAACTTAGATCTTATTTTATCTTTAAGGTTACAATATATTTTAAAAGAAAGTATTTAAACGAAGGTAGAAAACTGATTTGATCTTACGTGAACATTGAATAAATAACTGCAGAAGCTTTGATAGAACAGGAGGTTGATGTGGTGGTGTTGAGACTTTTTAAAGGCTGAGTCCTCTAGTTATTAAAAACATGTACAATAATACAATAAATAAAGGTTAAACATTTAGAGCAGATTTAAATTTGTGTGAAAAAATAACTCAGGTTTATCTATCTGCTGTGACAAACAGCTCCATAAACTATGATGGTTTCTCTCTGTGGAAGTCTGATTTAAAGGAGGTGCTTTAGGTCTACAGCTGTAACTTCTCTATGAAATCAGGATAACGTCACTTCTATTATTCAGAGACACTTAAGTAATCTCACCCAACCGTCATGTGTCACAACGTCATGTGATCATGTGTCACAACGTCATGTGACTTAACAGCGTTTCAACATAACAGCCTGTTCAAAACACTCTGGTCCAGAAACTACCGTCTAAACGTTAAAACAAGCAACACGGTCCTTTGAAACTAAACGTCTTCACAGGAAACAATTCAGTTCAATTCAGACAACTAAACTACTTAGTTAGGTTAAGACAACTAAACTACTTAGTTAGGTTAAGACAACTAAAGTACTTAGTTAGGTTAAGACAACTAAACTACTTAGTTAGGTTAAGACAACTAAAGTACTTAGTTAGGTTAAGACAACTAAACTACTTAGTTAGGTTTAGACAACTAAACTACTTAGTTAGGTTAAGACAACTAAACTACTTAGTTAGGTTAAGACAACTAAACTACTTAGTTAGTTTAGACAACACAATGGTTTTTATCGTGTGCTTTATTCTTTAACATTAACCGTCTCTCGTGGATGTGAGGTGTTGTGTTCGGATCATAAAGCAGCAGGTGTTGTGTTACAGCCTGACTCTCCTCTTTGTGACTGTTGACAGTGATGAAGATGTATCTTCCCGTATTGTTCTATATAGGAGACGTATTACTGGGACATGCTGGTATTTTTAATTCTGGATCCATGATGGAGATGAAACTGCAGACAACAGGAGAGTAACTCTGACAGCTGAACAAAGACGACCAAACACAGGAGCAGCCGACCAGACGGACAGAGAGGAGACACATCTGGAAGGACAGCTGTGGACGACCGACATACTCCGTCCTCTCTCTCTCTCTCTAGACCTCACTGTACAGCTAACGAGCTTAACGAGCTTCATCTATGAACTACCAGTTAATAGACTGGACAGGGACACGAGGGAGGAGGGAGGATGAGTTATGGCAAGGAAAGGAAACGAAATGTGAGGTGAGGAGAGGATGAAAGGTATATTTGAAGGAAGGAGAGAAGAGGCCCAAAGGAAGGGGAGGAGATGAGAGGAGGAAAGGAAACACACCTGAGGTATAGGGAAGAGGAAAGGGAACAAAACGTGAGGTGAGGAGAGGAGGAAAGGTAAATTCGAAGGAAGGAGAGGAGAGGCCCAAAAGAAACAAAAGGTAAGGTATGGGGAGGAGAGGATGAAAGGAGGAAGGACAAAGGAGGCGAGGAGAGGAGAATAGAGAAGGTTGTAGAGTTCTGACTTTGTGGTCCTCTGGGGAGGAAACGTTCTGCTGCAGGGGAGGTGACCACGACATCAGGGAACGCCTGTGTGTGTGTGTGTGTGTGTGTGTGTGTGTGTGTGTGTGTGTGTGTGTGTGTGTGTGTGTGTGTGTGTGTGTGTGTGTGCATGCTGCCCCTGGCTCTGTCCTTGTTTCCCACAGTGACCTCTGACCTTTGACCTCTGGTCCTCCGGTGATGCTGCAGCCTGCCAGCAGCATGACGGATGTTCCCGCTGCTAACCAACACTGACACCACGGAGAACGCCTGTGTGTGTGTGTGTGTGTGTGTGTGTGTGTGTGTGTGTGTGTGTGTGTGTGTGTGTGTGTGTGTGTGTGTGTGTGTGTGTGTGTATGTGTGTGTGTGTGTGTACATTATGAGTAAATTAAATACTGACATTTATTGATATTCCCTGATTATATTTACATCAAGTCACGTAACATATTGATCTAGAATTGCCAAAGTTTCCATGAATTTGCATGATGAGGTTCCTGCTCCCCAGAGGATGAACCGTAGAGATAGAGGAGGAGTAAAAAGAATGAAGGACAATATCTAGAACTTGTTAATCACACGAGGCAGCGAGATACGAAGGAGACAACGACTTCCTGTCCTGCATCACGACGGAGGAAATGATCAGCTGACAAATGGAGTCAGGTTTAAGGTCTGTGCCCCAGTGCATGCTGGGAGAGTGGTTTAGAGAAGGATGGACAGGTGTCATATGTTCAGCATTATGAGCCTCAACGGAGTCCGTGTGTGTGTGTGTGTGTGTGTGTGTGTGTGTGTGTGTGTGTGTGTGTGTGTGTGTGTGTGTGTGTGTGTGTGTGTGTGTGTGTGCAGTGTGTCCAGTGTGTGTGTGTGGTGTGTGTGTGTGTGTGTGTGTGTGGGTGGTTTCATTTTCAGGGTCAGCAGCCAAATCTCTAACAGATGGTCTGATCCAGGATCAGCCCAGCGCCTCCTGCTGGCAGACGAGCTGCGAGAGGCAAAACAAAAAACCCTCGACTCAAACCCTGGAAACCTCCTCCTGCTCCTCCTCCTCCTGCTCCTCCTCCTCCTGCTCCTCGTCTTTTGATAACCTCCCTTCCTGATTCCTCATCCTCTTCACCTCGTCTCCTCAGCTCCACCTCCTCCTTCTATTCCTTCATCGTTCTCCTCATCTTGTCATTTTCCTCCTCTTCATCGTCGTTACGCTCCTTCTGCTCCTGAATCATCTTCTTTTTGACTTCATTCGTTCCCTCCTTTTTTCATTCCCTTCTCCTCCTCTACCTCCCTCTGCTTCTCGTCTTTCTCCTCCTCCTCCTCCTCTTTTGACAACTTTTGACAACTCCACTTCCTGATTCCTTCTGTTCCTCTTCCTCCTCATTCTTGTCTTTCTCCTCCTCCTGCCCTCATTTACACCTCCTTCGATTCCTTCACCTTTCTCCTCGTATTTTCCCTTCCTTCTTTTAATCCCATCTCCTCCTCCACCTCCTTTTTATTCTTCTCCTCCTCCTCCTCCTCCTCTCATGCTCCTCACGTTAACCTCCCTTCCTTCTCCTTTATGTCCACCTCCCTCTCTTCATTTTTCTCCTACTTTCTTTTCATTGTCGTTATTATCCCCTCTTCCTCCTCCCCCCTCCTCTCCTCCTCTGGGACCTCCTGTCCTACCCCCTGAAGCTCTCTCCTGGTTTTGGGAGGATTTTCTGGATCCAAGGCCGTGGAAGCGTCCGGAGGATCACAGAGCGCGCTCAGAATCACCAAACGGCCGTCGTGTTGTTGAGCTGTCGAGGTGTTAAAATGCAGCGTCCGCTCTCTGAATGTGGTCCGGAGTGCAGAGCGGGACGGGAGCTCTGCTGGGACTCCTCCTCTGTTTGTCAGTCCTAAACGAAACACAAGTATCCTGCAGGAGAAACAGGAGGCGTCTTTAAACGTCGTCCTGCAGAGGAGAGGAGGCCGTTACAGCTCAATGTTCATCCTCAGGGTCACATCATGCCACGTTTCACGTCCACATACTTTTGTCCGTCGGTGTATCGGAGTCTGATCGCGTTCAGCTCTGCAGCAGATTTCTTTCTTTCTTTTTATATCTTTAAATCTGAAAACCCTTCTGTGAATCTGGACGGATGTGAGCTCAGAAACCAGCTGCTCTCTGCTCTGAAGCTCACAGTGTGGAATCAGCTGCTCCTCCACTGATGTCACATGATTCAGTGGAGACGCTCTTAAAAACCCAGTAACATTAGTCTGCTAAAAGGTTCACTCCAGTACTGCAGTAATGTTCAAAGCAGAAGCCAAGATATCCTCACTTTCAGTCATCATGTATGGGTCAAGCTCCAAAAACACTGTCTACGTTTACATGCATGAAATAATCCGATTATTTTCCTTATTGTGAAGTTGTGTACATGGCTCATGAAAATATATATTCCACTAATATTCATGTTAACACAGACGTGCAAACTGCGATTTAATGGCCTTGTGACATACGTACTTCAGCTTTAGCCCTTAAGGGAACAGTGTAACATTTAATCTACTTGCAGAAATGCAATATAATATTATTAACTATGTTTACATAAATATATAATCACAAAAAAAAAATCTGTTGGCGTAGAATGAGTCAGACATTTTAATTTTGAGTTTGAATAATGATCCTAAAACCTAAATATAAACATATCAAACATGTCTTAATCTGAAAATGCTACATTCAGAAAATGGTAGAACTCAAATTCACATTATCGTACAGATTTTGAGTATAAATAGTTGGATATTTATAGTAACTGTCAAGTGTTTTTCTAATGTATAAAATGTTGTAAATAATGTCCATTAAAGTCTTTTATCTGAGCTCAAATGAGAGACTTTTGCTTCATGAAAATTTGAGCAGTTTACTGAATGTCAAAGATGTTATTTCCTGCTAACTGACTCATCGTTATAAAGCAGCATTTCATCAGCGTATCAGCGCATCGACCTCGTCCCGGCCGAAACACCACAGCGGTCTGTTTTACCTGCCTCCTCCTCCTCCTCCTCCTCCTCGTTAATGAAAGACATGTGGTGGAGGCATAATGCTATTGTCTGTCAAATCTGCTTAGGGATCAGTGGGGGGGGGATCGGCAGGGATATGGCTGTTGTTGTGTGGGTGGACGGGCAGATCATCTGCCACGGATGACGGCTTAATCCAATCACAGCGAGCGGATCACAGGAAGCCGATTCTCTGCTCCGGTTTTTGCCGGCCGGCCTTTTCGCCGAGTGAAACCTGAACGCGTCTGAGCGCCGGTCAGATCCAACGGGACGCCTCATTGTGTTTATTTACGGACGGCTGAGATGATGACAGAGCGGCTCAAACGCATTTCATTAAAAGGACAATTACAGCCTTTCCTCCCATTTAGTGCGTCTCCTCCTCTCTTTATTGTTCCTGCTGACAGTCCACTCATACTACAGATATATTTATATCAGTTTAAGCCAAACCCCCTCAGGCGCCATCGCTCCGATTCAGCCGCAGAGAAAAACAACTGAATGTTTTCTAATTCAGTTAGCAAAAGAAAATCCCTCAGCGTGGAGAAGGAACCAGGCTGCAAAGCTAAAGGGGCTTTTTGTCTCCAAACGTCTTGTTTTCTCTTATGGAAAAACATCAAATATCTGATAATGTGATGAAATCCAAAGTAAATCACTGAAGAGATGGAAGAAAGCAGGGAAGGAAATGTTTCATTTCACAGGTAATGGTTTGTGTACACCAGCAAAACATGAACAATGCCACTGTTTCAGCCTATTAACGACAAATAGGAGCATTTCACAAATCACTCTACATCGCTTTCTACATTTCCTCCCTCACAGGCGGCGATCGGTTCATTTCTGTGAAAACCATTTCACCCAATTTACGACATGAGATCATATCCTCTCGCTTATTTTGACACGAATCACCAATCAAAAACAAACGGCACACTTGTGACACTGCAGGACTCGCAGATACATCTGCAATTTAAAAATGACGCCGCCACCGAAGTACCGAAGTACTTTCAGAGAAACAGAATCGGCCTGCAGAGAAACGATAATCAATCACAGGGAGCATCACGTCCTCTGTTACTGCTGTCAAAATCACAATACTGTCACTTCATAATGCAGTTACAAGTTCAGATTTAAGATAGAAATGTGAGAATTCCTCAGTTACACTGTGTTTGACGGACGTTAGAGAGAAATACTGCAAAGTTTTCATTTAAAAAGAAGGCTCAGTAATTCTTAAAATAGCTGATTTCACTTGGGACTATTTTCAGCGGCGGATTAATCCACATGTGCTGCTCTAGTGGTGAATACATCTGGCAGCAGAACAAGACTGTCGCCCTTAAATTAGCTGTTTGTAAATGGCACTTTTGAATGAAATGATAAACAAGATCAAACGTAATCTTAATCAGCACAGCGTCTCTTCACACATGAGTTCGTATGATATGTTTTTGTGCCTTTTTCTACAAAAGTCCAGCAACACGAGTCAATTTCTGTCTTTTCAAAATAAACTTCCATCTTCACAGTAAACTGCGAACTTAAAAGATGGTAGTTTGAGTTCAAATAAGTTGACTTCCTGTTTCACAAAGGGTCAAAGATCGGTGTGTGTGTTTTTGTTGTCTTTATACCTCCTTGTACATCATTTCATGGATAACATACGGAATAAATTCATGGGAAATCCACAAATTTTGGCACAATATGTTAGTTGGTTTTGCTACAAAATGCGTGACGAGAACAGGCTAATTAGCGCACGCTAGCAAGCTAACGTTAGCGACACATCTGTACGTGTGTTTAACACGTCACAGTGTGAATGAGTGAGAAAAGTGAATCAGCAGAAAAGAAAAAAGAGAAGAAGCTGAATGTATTCTGGCTGAAATACATGAGCGCACACACACACACACACACACACACACACACACACACACACACACACACACACACACACACACACAGTCAAGGCCGTCTGAGCTGCTCTGAAGTGAAAGCAGAAATCAATACAACACAGAAACATTTCAGGATCCAATATCCAACTGCTTCAAAGTGGAGGACGAAGGAGGAAGAGGAGGATGAGGAGGAAGAGGAGGAGGAAGAGGAGGTGGAAGAGTCTATCAAACAGCAGAAGTAACTGATAAAAATAAAATATAGTGAGCGTGTTCAGGGTTGTAGTGAGCGGAGTGGTTTACCTGCAGATAAACCACTCTTAGACACCATCTAACACCTAAAATATTACATTTATTATTAATTAATTCACAAATTATGAAGTTACATCCTGTAAATTCTGCTTTTATGGACACGGTGGCGTGTTTTATGCTGCTCCTCTCTGTGGCATTGACGTCACCTCCTCTCGCTATCACTCTTCTGTGGAAGTCCATTTCTAAAAGAGTATTTATGCAAACTCTTAAAATCACGAGGCGCTAAATCCAAACAATTAACGGAGATAATAAGTCAGATTTAACTTAGTCCATTTGTAAGATTAAGACCTGAGGAAGGTCGGACGTCTACGGGACAGAAGTTTAAATGTTTTGGGAATCAGACGTCCGCGTTCGTCCCTCCAGAAATTAAAATGACAATAACCTCTTCTTTTACTTTCAGCTTCTTTCCTCCTCGTGCAGCAGGCTGTAAGCTGCTTGTAGCACAAATCACATTTTAATTAGCTCGATCCGGCTAACGACCTCCTTTACCTGCCAGGATCTGTCTAATCCCTCCTCCTCCTTTAAACCTCTTCACTCCTCCTCCTCCTCCTCTCCTGACCTCCTTCCTCCATCCTTCTGCTTTTTTCCTCCTCTGTGTCAAAAAGCAGATTTTTTTCTCATCATGTTTCAAATTTGAATTCACATTCTTTTCCTCTGCAGCCTTGATGTTTTACATAAATCCAGACGTTTGTTATCATTTTTCACACATATTTCATATCTTTTCCCTCCATTTGTTCGGCTGCTGGTTTTTGTCACATTCTAACAAAGCTGCTGTGCATTTTTCTCCATTTCACACAACATATCTGACCGCTATGAGCTTCACACTCATCTATTTTATTGTTATTCATTGTTGTGTTGACCCTCCTCCTCCTCCTCCTGCTGTGTTGGAGGCAGGACAAGAGGAAGCCTTATTAACTTGAGGAAGGATCGCTTCGTTAATACCTGGCAAATAAGTGGATTAGCAGGAGGGTCAGTATGGATTAGCCATTGGTTGTTGTCCGTCTGACCTCCTGTCCCCCCCCCCCACCGGTAATCTCGTCTTAATCCTACAAAGCAAAAGCTTGAGGCCCAGACGTCATCCCGCTGAGGACGTCCTGCACTTCAGCAAAAAGGAGGCGTTGGGCCTCCAAGAAAGAAAACAAACTCCTGTGTTTGTTTCAGGTCTTTATTCTCCTCCTCCTCCTCCTCCTCCTCCTCCTCCTCCTCCTCCTCTGCTCTTTGTCTGCTCGTAGTCGTCTCCCTTAACAATGCGACGGCCACATCAGAGCTTGTGTTGCCGTGACAACCACCCCGACTGAACCCCATCCAGACCTCCTCCCATTGAGAGACCGGCTTTCCTTAATTAGCTGGATCGGCCGGCTGGACTCTGAGGATGAAGAGGACTCCCCCCCCCCCCCTCCAGGTGCACTGAGGGGGTCACCTGGCGGATGAATATGAATGAAGGCTGATATCTTCCCGTCTTTCATCGCCGCCCGGCTCCGGCTCACAGGGTCGAGCGAGGACGATGTGAGGACGGGTGAGGAAAGGTGGGAGGAAGGTGGGAGGACGGGTAATTGGTGGCTGGAGGTGGAAGGATGTGGCACGGCTTCACACCCTCTGCAGGAAATTGATGGTGAATCTGGGAGAGCGGCGGGCGGAGAGAGGTGGAGGTTCGCGGCGTGCGGTGAAACGCCGACATCACAGACACGAGCAGAAACAGAAGGAAAGCTTCTGGTCTGAATCCTGTGAAGAAGCTCCATAATGTCATAAAACATGTGATGTAACATCAGGTGATCGTCTGCAAATCTGAGCAACAGGTGCTCAACACACACTGGTGCATTATGGGTAGAAATATCAGCCTTTAAGAGGAAGAGTTTCAGTTTATAATCTTCAGACAAAGACGTGAAAAAAATTAAGAGAAGAAAGAACTGGATTTATCTCAAGGGAAATGTTTGTGCAGAAATTGCAAACCCTGAAAAAAATATACAAAATATACACAATACTATGATGCATGAGCTGCAAGAACAAACACTCATGTAGTCAATGGCAGAAATGTAAAACAACTCTACCATGATAACAGTAACAGATTAACTATTAAAATCATATTTCTAGCTGACATGACTTGATTTTACCACATGAAATAAAAGCTGATGCTAACGCTAATGCTAACACTGTGTGAGTTGGTTGAAATATCTCCAGCTTGTTTGAATAAATCTGCACAAGATGCTTCGTCTATGACAGAAACGCCTGAGGTTGTAGTAACATGTTGCATGTCCATAATCACATAGAAGTGTTGATGTTTTGTAGGATAGTTATTAAAGTAAAGCAAAGAGCAGTATTATCCATGAGAATGTAGATTTATTCCAACATACAGTAACTTTGCCTTCAGAAATAACTTGAGGACGAGGAAACAGATACTGTTACTGTTTTCATGTAACATCGTCTACGTTTGCAGCCGAAGCAGATGGAATGAGCAGGACAAAGCTACTAACTTTCTACTAACTGGAAACCTGAAACTCTCCATATTCAGAGAATTTCTCTTTTAAGAGCCTGTTTCACGGGAAAAAATCCAAAGCTTGAACTTCATTGTTGCCAACTAATGTATGTATACATAGGCAGTTATGTCCATATATAATCACTGTCTCTTCATACAACGGTCTGATATCGTACAAAAAAGTTTTCCTACAAAAGTCCAGAACCACGTGTCTGTACGTTGTTTGAAGAGGACTAAATTTAACGGGTAAAGATGAACAGATATTGTATTTTTTGTGATAAATTAATCTAAATCATGCGTCTCCTTAAATTTAAGTGACTTCAGTTGTCAGATAAGTGTACATGTTTCTCTGAAATGCAGTACAGAAACTACAACCAAAAGTACCGCTGCTTTCTCCAGAATTATACTTAATGAAGTGAAGTTCTCTGTATAGATCGGCCTCTCTGCAGCTAACTCTGCTAGCGTTCATCAGTCAGCAGCATGTTGAGCGACGGGTCAGGAAATGCTCGACTTCGTTCTCCGTTCCAACGCTAATGAGGAACAATAGCGGTTTAGGAGAGCGGGTCCACTCTGTGATTTACCGCTAAGCTGCTCATTAATTACTGAGAGCATTAATCTGCGGGGTTTAATAGGCCGAAGCAGCAGCATGTGACCGGCACACACCTTAAGCTTCTGCTAATCTATTAGCACAATTAGAAGTGGAGGGAAGTAATCGAGTACATTTACAGTTTTTATTACTTACTACTGTTAATTCTCATTTGTTCTTGCTCTTTATTGTCATCCATTATTTTCTACTGCTACCATTTTATGTGTTATTTTCAATTCAAAAAATGTAGTTATTTTTTACTGAAAAAGGTGATATTTATATAAATGTATTATTATTACTAGTTTTTAACACATATAGATGCAGCATCATGTGTTTCATTTTGAAGGATATCAGAACTGTATTTAAATCCATATTTTTTTACTTCTGCTGTTTTATTTGTTATTTTTGTTTATTGACAATTTTTGGGGATTATTTGTGACGCACTTCATAACAGTAGTTCTGAAAGTTGATATTTAAATGAAGTATTACTGTAACTAGATTTTGACATAAGTGTGCACATGTGTGTTTTGTTGTTTCTTCTCTCTGAAGGATGTCAAGTATTGTGCTTGAAAAACAACATAAAGCTACTTATACTTTACATGTACATGCATATAAAGTAGTATTTCCATGTTCTGATATTTTAAATATTGTACTAACCTCATTTATCTGACAGCTGGAGTTAGAGGTTACTTTTCTATTTAGATTTAAAATATGAGCTCTTAAATATGATGAATTTATGTAAATAACAGCATACTTATACATTAATGCATTATTATTATGATAATATAAAAATACAGACAAGAGACTGTTTATGAATACATCTAGCTGGTATGTTTTTATGAGACGTAAAGGCTGTTCTACCTCTGATTTGATCTGACAGATTATTGATAACTTTGCTCATTAAGATGATGAAAAGAAAGAGTTTGTTATTTTATATGTGATGGTATCCGGTTTAATCCACATTCTAACTTGACAAAGTGAACATGATTCAAAAAATATAGGACCAGATTTAAAAATAACAACAAGTAAAAAAAACATTTTCTTATCTTGTACATTTGGTTTGGTGTCATAATTCAGAATTTTTGTGAGTGATTTAAGAGGATGTATGTCCTCCCGAAAGGCTCCTCACTCAATAAGTGCTCTTAGAATTATTTAACTATATTGACTTTACTCTTATTAACACTGGTATCAGTACTTATACACTTTATATTGTTCATATGTGGTTATTTCTTTACTCTTGTGTTTTTTTCTTATTCTTCTGTTGTAATCTTTGATCAACAAGAAGTTCCTTCTGGATTAATGAAGTTCCATCTTATCTTAATAGATGAGTATTCTAATAAACTTAACTGCTTCTACTCAAGTAACATGTTAAATATATTTTAATGGAGTAACTTCACGTTGTGATACAGCTGCTTTTACTCGTGTAAACAATCTGAATTTCAGCTCCAAAAGTAAAGCAGAACCAATAAACCGTCGTCTGTAAAAATACAAAGACTTTCTCTTTTATGTTTCTCTGCAGTTCAACTTCACTTTGTTTCATTCATTATTTTCTTTTAGACCCAGCGGGATACGTATTTTCATTTTGAACTTTTTAACTTTCTTTTGAAAAGTGTTGCAGAAAGTTTTTGTGTGTGTGTGTGTGTGTGTGTGTGTGTGTGTGTGTGTGTGTGTGTGTGTGTGTGTGTGTGTGTGTGTGTGTGCATCAGGTAACTTTGGCACCGATGTTTAACCCCCCAACACCCCGAACTGTCTCGCTGTTTCCACGGTAACCCACCCCCACCGAGGGTCGCAGCGGGACATCAGAAAAACAAAGTCGGACACACCGGGGAGCCTTTGTGTGTGTGTGTGTGTGTGTGTGTGTGTGTGTGTGTGTGTGTGTGTGTGTGTGTGTGTGTGTGTGTGTGTGTGTGTGTGTGTGTGTGTGTGTGTGTGCACCTGTTTACCTGCTGTAAACTCTCCCCCATTAACACTCTGACATCATCACACACGCATGCAACTCCTGCCCTCTGATCATTAGTTCCCATGATGCAACGCTAACCTAGCAACCAGACCTGTGGCTAACTCCCCTGCTGTTTCCGCGCTCTCATTGGACAGGTTCCCAGGGGTCACGGCCCGGCGCTGCACTCCCCCGCTCCTCCCCGCCGACCCCGCCATCTGTCCTGGCGGCGCGCCTCAACGCAGGCGGAGCCCACCGGGAAACAGATGCCGGCGCTAACGGAGGCGGCTAACGGGAGCCAGGAATCTGGCGGGAGGCGGCTTTAGACGAGACGCTTTTAGCTCGATCCACGCTGAAGCAGGAGGTCACTTCCTGTTTAGAGAGGGCCGTCGAGACGTGACTGATCTCTGAGAGGATCTCAACCTTTGACCTCTATGATGGAAACAAACAAACAGACTTGAAGAAATCGAAATGGACATCATGTTATGCATCAAATATGCAGATACAAATGTTTAAAAGCAACTAATAAAAAAGAGAAGTGCAGAAGGTGAAGCCTGGAGGCCGGGAATCAAACCTGCAACCGTCTTTTTCTAAGATCAGGTTTCAAACCACTGAGACAAACTGAGCTTTAATGAGCCAAACGAAACGGGAAGTTTTAACCACGTGAGAAGGAAAAGTCATAAACACTGTCTGACTTTTTCAGACTGAAAATGAAACATGTTAATTATTAATTGATTGGTTGACCACCATGGACATTATTTCAGAATAAAATACGTTTGGTAGTCGACGGCGAGAGACAAATAGTTCTTGATCCCGTTTAAATTGTCCCATGAATTACACATATGATGTTTATCAATCTAAAAGATTATTTTGCACTTCAAGAAAGTCTCATTTTGTCCTAAAACTGTTTAATTATAAAAGTGTGGAAAATTAGAAAGACTACACACCCAAATGTGACACTAATAAAGGCATTGCTGCAATAATGAATGAACTGAAGATGGACCGGCTGCAAAACACGATGGAATAGCAGGTCAATCATTTGATTTAAAGCTTCTGTGGATTTATTAGCATTAATTAATATCAGAAAATCAAGATGTCTTGAAAGGGAAGAAGCTGGAGATCCGAGGGTTCAGAGTGTAAATGATCAAGATGAAAATATCAGGAAAAAAATACCAGACAAATAGATGAAAACATCTGGATTATCCAAAGGGGAAAAATGGGGATTTAATTGTTTAAGTGAAGGTGTTTAGGTGAAAGGCATGGACTGTGATCAGCTGAGCGATCCGGCCATGACGACGCCAGTCACAGATGTTAAGGTTACAGAGGAAACTTCACCTGTTGAACTTCTCCATCTTCAGCCCTTGTTTCAATATGTTTATATGCTTCTATTGTATTTTAACTCCTCCTCCTTCTACCTTGTGATATCTAAACTTTTAAGACTTTAACTTTAACATGATTATTAATCATTCAGCTTCAAAACAAACATCTGACCAAAACATTACGACAAGCACAAGAGGTCATTCATAGACCTTTCTACTGAACACAGAATGCAAAGAACATCTAAAACTGATTCTGGATCAGTATCTCACCAAAGCTGAAGACTGAATCCTTTTTTTTGGCTCTGCAGGAAGGGCTTTCATATTTCAAGAGCTTTTATATTTCATGCCAATAAAGAAAACTCGGGCAGACAGAGAGGACAGTTTGACAGTTTATTCAAGCTGCAGTTTAAGAGCCAAGAAAGTCAACCTCTGAAGAGAATACTGAGCAGCTCACCGCACTGAATATTCATGAGTGTGGCTGAGCACGTGGCTTCTGAAGCTACGACTTGTTTCAGGTTTAATGTCAGCAAGTAAACCAATAACTGAGGTGGAGAGACACTTGAGGAAAATGTGAGGGGTTCACCTTTAGAAGACAGATGGCTGTAATTCATTCAAGGCTCGGTGTTAAATATTATCTGTGGGATGAGAACAGAGTCATTGTGTTCTCATAAATACGAATATTTAAACCTAAGAAAAGGAGCTAATGAGTGGTTCACTATCAACACTGATTACTTACCAACGTGATGTAAGTAGTTTATGGTGCTTACAGGAAAATGTAAATGATGCTGTGACTGAATGAAGCTCTAACTAAGTAAGTTGTCTTAACCTAACTAAGTAGTTTAGTTGTCTAAACCTAACTAAGTAGTTTAGTTGTCTAACCTAACTAAGTAGTTTAGTTGTCTTAACCTAACTTAAAGTAGTTTTGTTGTCTTAACCTAAGTTTAGTTGTCTTAACCTAACTAAGTAGTTTAGTTGTCTAAACCTAACTAAGTAGTTTAGTTGTCTTAACCTAACTAAGTAGTTTAGTTGTCTAAACCTAACTAAGTAGTTTAGTTGTCTAAACTAACTAAGTAGTTTAGTTGTCTAAACCTAACTAAGTAGTTTAGTTGTCTTAACCTAACTAAGTAGTTTAGTTGTTTTTTACAGACTGTTGTTTGAGGATATGTTGTTTCACTTCATTAAAGTGAATTGTTACATTTTGGTCACCTAAAGATATTTTATTCAGCTTCAGCATTCGGTTGTACTGAGCTCCACCCTCTCGTGTCACTTCTGGTTGCAAAGAAACAAGATGGCGACGTACAAAATGCCAAAAACAAGGCTTCAAAACATCCGTCCACAAACCACCACCACCTTCTTATATTCAGTTTATGGTTTGAACGAATCACTGGAATGTCAGGTTGAAATGAAACCTCATGAACTCCACTTAAGACCTTCAAAAGAACCCTGTATCTCAATGACCCCTGAAAAATCCACCACTCTTGTGGAGATTGACGAACACAACCCATTGTAAGACTACACACACACAAACACACATACACACACTCACACACAACCATCTATATCTCACTACAGACCCACCAAAATAATCCAATCATGGACACACCACCGTGTGTGCTGCAGCTCTCAGCATCCTCACAGTTGTACATCAGTCGAATGCTGGCCGAGCTCCCGATTTACAGCTACTGCCAAATACAAAAACACACACACACAGTCACACAAACACACTCACACACACACACTCACACACACACACTCACACAAACACACAGCCACACGCAGACACAAATAAACACACACTTCCTTCTGTAGTGTACAGCGGCCGCCACAGATAAGCTCAAATAAACAACAGACCTGGAAAAATAAATCCACCTCCCTCCTCTCTCTCTCTCTCTCCCGGGGGACGAGAGAGGGCATCCAAAGAACGCCGCCTGTTACTATAAAGCTTCTTGACATCACACACACACACACACACACACACACACACACACACACACACACACACACACACACACACACTCAGCGATACAAATAAGAAACCGAGAGGGAGGTATGGTTCCACAGGGAGGATCACCTCTTCTATCGCTCCACACACTCCTTTTATCTACTGGCTAATGAGGAGCAGATACACACACACACACACACAAACAATACACACAAACAAATACACACACTTAATAACTTACAAACACACACACTCAAGAGGCTACACACACACACACACACACACACTACACACACACACACACACACACACACACACACACACACACACACACACACACACACACACATCCTCAGGACTGGGGTTTCGTCAGACCATCTCTCAGCGAGTGTCCCACTTCCAAAACTGTGGACCGCTGCTTACATCATTATGTAACGCTGTGAATGAATGTGTGTGTGTGTGTGTGTGTGTGTGTGTGTGTGTGTGTGTGTGTGTGTGTGTGTGTGTGTGTGTGTTGTTCATACCAGAAAGGCTTTGAACACTCAGCCTCTTTTCCTCAGCATGAAGTGGTGTAACACTACAGCCTCTAATAAGTGTGTGTGTGTGTGTGTGTGTGTGTGTGTGTGTGTGTGTGTGTGTGTGTGTGTGTGTGTGTGTGTGTGTGTGTGTGTGTGTGCGTGCGTGCGTGCGTGTGTGTGTGTGTGTGTTCAACACATGCATCTCTCAGTGATTAGTCAGTAACTGGAGGTTTTTTGCAAAGTAAGCTGCAGGAAATGAACTACCTGTTGTATTTCTACTGTAAACCCACAGAGGTAGGTCACATAGAACATCTGGATTACTCTTTAAAAAACACTTTGTGGCATCACTAAACCTTACTTGTGATCTCTAAGAGCCAAGAAACGTCTTTAACGAATCCTAGAACATCTCAAATTGTGTATTTAAACTCTTTATATCTCTTTGTGGCATCATCAAACCATACTATTAATCTCTATTAAACGTCCTCAAGGAATCCTGGAACATCTGAATTACTCCTCTAAACTCTTAAAAACTCTTTATAGACCATCAAACCTTACTAGTAATGTCTATGAACCATGGAATGTCCTCAAGGAATCATATAACAACTCGTTTAAACTCTTCAAAAAGTATTTGTGGCATCATCAAACCTTACTAGTTATCTCTAGGAACCATAAACCTTCTTTAAGGAATCCTAGAACATCTTGTTTAAACTCTTTAAAAACTCGTTATGGCTTCATTAAACCATTTTATTAATCTTTAGGAACCATCTCAGGGTTTTGTAGCACATCTGAATTACTCCTGTAAACTCTTAATACCTCTTTATAGTTCCATCTAACCTTACAAGTAATCTCTAGGAACCATAAAACCTCCTTAAGGAATCCTAGAACATCTGAATGACTCATCTAAACTCTTAAAGAACTCTGTGGGATCATCAAATCTTACTGGTAATCTCTAGGATCAATAACTGACTCCAAAAACCATGGAACCCCCTAAACAAATGGCCTCTCTTTAAGAACACCTAGTGCTCCTTTGCAAACCTTCAAACTCCTTCAGTGACCCCTAGGACACCACGATGACCCTTTGGCCTAGTTCATTCTTAAAGATCCCCAAGACCTCCTAAATTATATCTGGAACATTCTCTCAACCCTAGACGTCCTCAAAGACTCTCAGACCTTTCTTGATGATTCCTCAGAGCTCCTCCGTGAACTCTAAAACCACCTCAAGAACCAATGAAACCTCCCAGAAAACATCTGTATCATCCTCAGTGGCTCACTGAACCCTCCCTCATCATGGACTCCACCTTCAGAACCACCAAATCAAAATGACCTCAGTGAACCTTAACCTCCTAACTGACACTTGGACTTCCTCACTGAGTCCTAGAAGCTCCCTAATGACCACTTAGACCTCCTCAAGGAACCCTAGAACCTAATGACTCCTGAAACCTCACTCGTTAAACTCACACTGACCTCTCGACCCAAAACACCAGGTACTTCCTGAAGAAAACATCTGGAACCCGTCAAGGAACGTGCTGAGTGTCTCTCTGGAAGTGTCTCGATGTAATTCAATTGGTTTCTTTTAAGTGTCACGATGTTACGATCATATATCAGTCTTTTAGTTTAGTAATATTAATGTCAACGGGCTCGGTGCTTCATTAATATGGAACATGAAGAGTTTATTTTTGCTGCAGAACATCGAGTGCCGCTGGAAATGTCTGAATCTGGGGGTTTTTAGGACGTACAGGCTTCACAAGTTTGAGAAAAACTAAAAATAATGAAGTTTCCAGAGAATTCTAGTTCTGTCCTGGGAGTTTCTGACAGGCTGGAGGAGAACTGCTGGACCCCCATCATCACCCACTGGAGAGAGGAGGGGATGAGGAGGAGGAGAATGAGGGGGGGAGAGAAAGAAGGGAGCTAGGATCCCTGAGGAGGAGAGAGGAGTCAGAGGCCTCTTGTAGGAGGAAGGAGACAGATGGAGGCGATGTGCTTCACTGAGAAGAACACATGACCTCTCCTCCCGTTCTCTCTTTTTCTGTCTCCATCTTTAAAGTAAAAACTATCATCAATGTTGGAACGTCTTTTTCCCCACTCTGCATCCTTTATCCTATCTGAATTTACATCCTCACGTGTTGAGTTAAAGTCTATAATTCCATTGAGAGACCTCCAGCTCTAAAAAATGAATCCAAAGCTTCATGTGTTAAAGCTGCATTCTCTCTCCTGTCCACCAGGGGGCGACTCCTCTGGTTGTATAGAAGTCTATGAGAAAATGACTCTACTTCTCTCTTGATTTATTCCCTCAGTAAACATTGTAAACATGAGTTTATGGTCTCAATCTCTAGTTTCAAGTCTTCTTCAATACAGCATGATGTTCATTTAGTAAATGATGCTCCATTTAGAGTCAAACAGACCATAAAGCAGGGGATGCTTTAGGGCGGGGCTACACACTGATTGACAGGTCCACACCAGAGACGTATACGGCGTCTCTACGTCACTCCTCCTCACTCCATATATGGTCACTTCCTGTTCACTGGTTGCAAAATCAAGATGGCGACGGCCAAATAGCCAAACTCAGAGCTTCAAAACTTCAGTCCACAAACCAACTAGTGACGTAAAGACGACTACTACCTCTTCTTATTCACAGTCTAAGAATAAGAAGGTCTACCGCCCTCAGACACTTCTAACCAATGAGAAGAGAGAACATCCCTTCTGGCTTTTAGTGATTTAGTGAACATTTTTATTTGTTTGGATTTCTATCTGTGTGGAAACCAAAACCAAAGGAAAGTTTTCCCAACTCACCCACTGATTCAAACCAGAAGAAACTGATTATGGGTTTGAAAACGCCCCGTGTGTCTAAGTCGAGATCACATGCACACACTCTCACCGCGATTCATGAAACTATGAAATTACACACGGCTTCATAAATCTGACAGAAAGTAATGTATCGTTCCAGATTTCTGTAACGAAGAGATGGCACGTACTTCTTCTCCTTAACTTATCTCCCCCCATCAGTTCAGGCTTATCTCCCACATGAACACACGTGTTAACAGACGTAAAGCTGCAGCTTTGGAGCCGCCGACAACGTCTCACACCAACAAAAAACATCCAACGGGTTATTTTACACTTTTATCTGGAAATCAAACTGGTGGCTGATTAAGAGACGAGATAGAAAACCTCTCGGATGCTCTGCCTCTCTGTCTCTTGTTAGTCTGTGTGTGTGTGTGTGTGTGTGTGTGTGTGTGTGTGTGTGTGTGTGTGTGTGTGTGTGTGTGTGTGTGTGTGTGTGTGTGTGTGTGTTTGTGTGTTGTGCAGCGATTACTACAGCTCTCAGACTGATGCAATCAGCAGATAAAGAGGTTGAGGGTGTGTGTGTGTGTGTGTGTGTGTGTGTGTTTGTGTGTGTGTGTGTGTGTGTGTGTGTGTACCCAAATACAGTAGGTTTGCATGTGGTTTCATCTAGGGAGATGAGTGCACACACACACACACACACACACACACACACACACACACACACACACACACACACACATATATACACTTCATAAATCAGCTTGTTATCCGGCAACCATCAGTGTCAGGCAGCAGATTTTTCTCTCTCTCTCTCTCTGCATCATCTCTATGTCTCTCTCCCATTTTCTTCTTCTTCTTCTTCCTCTTCTTTCATCCGAACCTCTTTCTTTCTTTGCACCACTTCATCGCTCCATCTCTCACCAAAAACACACACATGCAATCAAATCCCACAAAACTACATCCTCTCTCTCTCTCTCTCTCTCTCTCTCTCTCTCTGTCTCTCTGTCTCTCTCTCTCTGTCTCTCTCTCTCTCTCTCTCTCTCTCTCTCTCTCTCTCTGTCTCTCTCTCTGTCGGTTTTGGTCGTTCTCCTCTTTCCATCCGTCCATCACCAGACAGGAAGTGGGTGCATTAGCAGAGTGAAGACGGCCCTGATGAAATTAACGTCCATTATCTGTCCATTTACAGGACAGAGAGCAGGATGAGAGGGAGGAGGAGGAGGAGGAGGAGGAGGAGGAGGAGGAGGAGGAGGAGGAGGAGCAGAGCTGAAATGATAGAGATCTCACCACAACAAGCTTCGTTTCTACAGAACAAACCGCAGAAGTCATGTTTGTGTTGTTTGTGAGGGCAGTGTGGACATTAAAAACACTTCTGTAGTCATTTCAACCTAAACGAGGATCGTTTCCTGAATCAAACTAAGTAGTTTTGTTGCCTTAACTTAACTAAGTAGTTTCTGAAGAATGAACTTTATTTTGAAAATACTGTGTTAATGTAACGAGCAGAAATTGACACGTGTTGCTTTAATTAGGAGTTACTTCTCGTTAGATATCATACGAACGTTGTTTGAGGATACTTTGCTTTAAAAACACTTCAACAAATATGTAGTTAAGTAAAAGGTTCAGTATTTTAAAATAAAAAAGCCTGTTTCTGTCATTTTTAACAAACAAACAGGAGGAAATAGTGCATCTGTTGGGGACTGTTTTCATTGGCAGGTTAATCCTCATTTGAAGGTCTAGTGAGTATTTGGGGCCACTGTCTTTAGGATTTGTTGGAGAATATAATAAGTTACTATTATTGTTATTTAATAGATAATACAGAGTACATCGTCCCTTCTTCTTTCTTCCAGAACCTTCTAAAATCTGCCTAAATGGACATGGAGTTCAACTGAATGTGTACAAACAGTTCAAACCGCTGAGCTTTTACTCTGAAGTTGCAGACGTTTTATGGTTCTTCCTTCACTTCCTCTAAATCACGAGGAAAAGCGTCTTCACTAGAAAACCATTATGGAGTTCAGCAAAAATGTCATGAACCTGTATTTACCTCGACAACGACTCCAGCCAACATCTCTGCTCCTGTTTCTCTGAAAACAACACATGAGCGTGACGGCAGAGCGATAACCTGCTGCAGGAATGTTTCATCACCACAGCAAGACGGAGAGCGGACAATCAAAAGATGTGACCTGCGTCTAGATTCTCCTCCTGCTCTGGTGCAGAACGCTGTTACAACAGTTATGTAAAAATGGAATAGAACAGTCTGTGTCACATGTCAGGAGCATCCAGATTATACCTGGATTATGTCCAGATTACAGTACAGTACTGTATGTGGATAATCCACCTATGAAAGCAGGTTGAAGATGCATTCAGAAGCAAAGCGGAATCACACGAGAGCCGTTTAAGTGCAAAAATGCATCCGCCGCCGCAAATAGCAACCACACACGAGTCACATGACGTGTTCCATCGAGGATAACAGTGAAGCTGTCATCTGCAGCGAGACAATCTCATTCTGAAGGCTGCTTCTTTATCTGACTTTACAATAAGGAAATAATATAGGCGGTATATTTGGGAAGCAGCTAATGTAAATCTTGACAACACAGGATATTGCTTTTTTTAGAAGGATGAGTTGAATTTTTATGAGCAGAAAGTAGAAATAAACTTCAAATCTGACTAACTGGACAAACATCTAACATCTGAGAGGAAAATAAACCGTTGTAGGAGGAACAGAAAGAGGAAGTGTTTCTGTTTGTTCCTGCTGCTCTTCATCAATCCGTCTGAAGCACTCGAGACCTGACCGATCAACAATTAGTCACACGGCTGAATGATCGATACCGCAGCAGAGGAAAAGACACGGAAAACAGCTAAAAGAGACGGAACAAACTAAAGGAACCCGCAGAGCTGAAGCCAAACGGAGCTGAGTCACTGCTACAAAAAACTAATTAGGAGAAACGATTCTGTACTCTGCTGTTTGGTTAATTATCTGGTATAATCGTTACTTCATTAACCATTTCATGATACAATTTAATTATGCCCAGCTGCACACAACACACTAACTCTGTGTGTTCAGTGTGTTCAATCCTAAAAAACATACAAATAAAAGTGTTGAATCAAAGAGTTTCTTAAATCGAGTGAATTTTGAATGGAGTTTGGTTGGAGGGAGAAAAATGGAAGGAAATGGACAAAATAGGCAATTTTATAAACTACATTATTGTTCTTATTATGAACTGGGACACAGTGTCTGTCTTATTGTTCCAATAAAGGTTTACGTTTTGAATCAGACGGAGAAAAGAGAAAGTGGGAAAGAGTGGAGTGTATCTGTAGTTGTGTGTTAATCCTCAGAAGACGAGCTGTAATCTGTTGACCTCTCTCTCTGCTGGTACCACACACACACACACACACACACACACACACACACACACACACACACACACACACACACACACACACACACACGGTTCCTTGGGAAAATACCTGCAGCTAAAACATGTTTAACCATCAAAGTGGAAGATTGTACAACACCGCCACACACACACACACACACACAACATAACCCTGACCTCATTCTTACCCTGTGTGCGAGGAGATACAGCCACTTACACACTCTCTCCTGCTCTCTATCACACACACACACACACACACACACACACACACACACACACACACACACACACACACACACAGGGTGGCGGTGGCCTGTGGGCGTTCGAGCAGCTGTGAATAATCGTGTTTACAGATGGCGTACGTACGACCTGTGGGTTGAGAGAGAGAGAAACGGTCCTCACAAAAGAAGACATGGATGACATTTACACTGAACCTCTCTCTCTCTCTCTCTCTCTCTCTCTCTCTCTCTCTCCCTCCTCTTTCTATTTGTTGCCAGTCTGAAACTATCTCACTTCAGTTGGTTTAATTGTCATAAGTGGTAACGAGGCGTTAACAGCCAAAGCAGAACAATGAGCGGTGGCATAAATAGAAAAACAAAAGACTGTTTTAGACGCGTGTCTAATGAATCATTTGGCTCCTGAAAGCAGGTAAAGACAAAATAAACCACTATGAACGCCAACAGCTATTATATATCATGATCTGAATCCTGCACTACCAGGCAGTGTGTTTACTTACTGTTTGACAGTCGGTAAGAAAAGGCCTATAAGAATTAAAAAAGAAGGAATGTTTTAAAACAAATGTGAGAACCTTTTCTGGAATGATATCCCGACTGAAAGTGTGTTTCATCAGGTGCTAATGTGTCTCATTATTTTGTTTATTTAATGATATAATGACTTTCCAGGATATTAGGCCTACTAAAGTGTTTAGTGATTTATGATTTTGGGCTTTAATAGACTCAAACGAGGTTTTCCAAATGTGCTGCGAAGTTTAAATTAGCAACAATATCTTGAGTTTCAAACCGCCTGGTAAGCAAATACAGGGTTCAAATAAAACACAAATGAATCAAAATGCCAACAACACAATCACACAATGGGTCTGGTTCCTGATATCGTATTTAAAGTGAAACTAGATAAAAATATGACAAAAGTAAAGCAGAAAGTGAAATTCAGAGGATTCAGAGAGCAAAGTGGCTCACGCATTAGCATTCCATATGCTAACAGGCTACAGCTAACACCGTGCTAGCGTAACGTTTAACTAGCTAACGCGTATGCTTGATTCCCTGCTAGTTTGAGTGGTGGTCAGCGAGAGATAAAGTAAAAGTTAAAATGTTTTGTCTTCAGGTGAAAGTCAGTGCTAGCATCATGGTGTAAACGCTAACGTGTACGTCAGCTGCTCCTTGCTAGCTTTAAACACATTGTAGCATATTAGCATCGTTTACAATTTCTCATCTTCCAAAAGGCTACAGCTAAGACAGCTAACACAGCTAACACAGCTAACTAATAACAATGACCTGCATTCTGTCATTTAACTTCAGAGTTTCATCATTAAAACCTCAACATGCTAACGTCGCGGTCATAGTACGCTAGCTCCCGCCTTCCGGTCATCAGCTGAGTTACACCGAAGCTATTACGTACAAAGTTAGCATCAACGCTAGTATTGTACAAACACAGTTGTATTACCCAGAGTTCAGTATTTCGGAGGCTAACATGACGATACTACATGTTAACACGATTTGTACATTTGATAGTAGCTAGTTTGTTCCGCGCTAAACTGGTTTCAAACACATAAAAAGAAAAGCAAAAAGCATGTGTGTGTTGTGATATGGTAAATATTTGACCTTTACGCAGCATACGTTAATGTTAGTGAATCTTCCATAACTCAGTCTTATTGGTTCTTTATTAGAAACAGGCGGAGTTAGGCCAACGGTCATGTTAGCATTAAGCTAACAAGACGTTCAAAGCTGAAAACACTTTTGTGTGTGTTGTGTTCGGACAGCCAGGTGGATCTTTATGGTGACGTAGCATCATTAGCACATCTGCTAACAGGCTACGGCTTACATTCCCATAAACCAGGGAGCGTCTTAAACAAATCAACGCGCTAACAGGATGATGACAGGCCGACAAAATGCTAACTGAAGTGAAAATAGAGGGATCGCTCCCTCTGCGGGTCCATAAGTGGAGCTGATGGAAGGTTGGACTCGGTATGATTTACATAATTGGGATGTTAATTCGTTAAGCCGTGGGAGTTGATTATGTTGCATATTGATTGTGTTGTGCTGCCGTGAGGTCACACACCTCTTTAACGAAGGTATACGCCGCGCGGGGAATTGTGGGAGTCTGATTAAAAACATTAATATTCCTGCTGACACGCTGCGTTTCTGACATGCGTGTGTGTGTGATCATGTGTGTGTTGGTGTATTTGAGTGTGTGCTCCCGTCGAGGGCAGGTGGATGGATGAAGGAGGTGAAAGCAGGAAGTAGAGGGGAGGGGGAAGCTCCCACCTGGTCTTACCGTTCTCCGGGTGCTCCATCTCTCCGATGCTGCCGTCGGGCGTGGTCCTCTCGTAGTGGTCCTCCGGCAGCGCCAGGGGCCCGATCCGAGGCCCCGACGACGACTTGGAGCTGGGCGTCTCCGACTCCTCCAGGCCGCTGTCGTAGTAGCTGTGCTGGGACGCGTCCTGCAGGTCCTGCGCCTGATTGGCCGTGGAGAAGGTCACGCGGCGGTGGGGGGGCTGTGATTGGCAGAGAAAGAGAAAAGGGGGCGGGGTTAGATTTTGCAAACATGAAGAAATAACTCATAGTGACACTTTAAGTTAAATTTAACATTTGAAATCAGTTGAAGGGAAGAAGATAAAGAGCTTTAAATGATTAAAGGCATCGAGTCGACTGTAAATAACTTTAAAGGAGTCATTTAGACACGGCGACTACAACCAACACTTTAAACCTTCATCACTTTCATCTCAAAGTTCTCAATCTCACTGATTTGATTTCTCACTTTGGTCCTGAAACCAAAAGAATCCGTCGTCTTTCATTTCGTCACTGCTCTTCATGTCGTCTTGTTTTATTTTACATCGTGACCATCTCATCTAATCTTCTATCGTCTTCTATTTAAAATAAATTGACATCAATCTCAACCAACACGGCGTCTCATCCACACATCTGAAGAGTATAATAAAATATTAAACTTTAAAAAGAACAAACGATATAATGAAATACTTTGTTCACTATTGGTTAGTAATGGACGTCAGACTGCAGCTTCACTTGAATCTGACGAGACGTGATCTGATTCATTAGTCGACCGATAACACAATCAGTTTAAAGTATGTCAGTTCAGCTTAAAATAAAACACAGTTTCTGCAGAATCAGAGTATAAAACTGACAAAACTTCGAAACAAAAACATGCATTAATTGCAAAACAAGATGTTCATATTTTCAAATAAAATGCACAAAATGATCCTTTAACCTCCAGCTGTAAACATACATTTTATTAGATATAAATACATAAAACATCCATCAAATGTAATACTTTTGATCATGTTAAATATTCAAAATAAAGTTTAAGGCTCTTATCATGAAGTGCAGCATCCCTGGTTCAAGTTCAGCATTCTTACAAGTCATTTCCCATCTTTCACCCCTCATTTGCTCGTCTTAAAACGCCTCAAACTATTAATAAATAAATCATAAATGATAATATAATTCAGATTACACTTTATAATTTCTTTCTCCCTCACTGCAGCCTCCGCAGAGCGTTCTTCAGGAGGTGGAAGGCCGTCTGACTTGTGTGTTTGATTGGTTTTGTAACTGGAATACAATTAGCCTCCATTTGGTGCTGCAGGGACCACGGACGGACGGACGGACGGACGGACACACACACACACACACACACACACACACACACACACACACACACACACACACACACACACACACACACAATGTGCAAATACATTGAGTGCTGCCAAACAGACGACGTCCTAATTCAAAAGGCACACAATGCTCGGGCAAACATTTCAATCACACACACACACACACACACACACACACACACACACACACACACACACACACACACACACACACACACACACACACACACACACACACACACACACAGAGACGCTGACCGGCCCCGGCTGATAAAGAGCAGCATCCCTGGCTCGGCAGATATACTCCATCACCATGGCAACTGGGCGCTGTCAGGACCCCCGAAACCAGTCAAACCAGCAGATCAGCGTTCATCACACAGAAACAGACGGAGGTTGAGCTCTGAGGTTTTTCTTTTAATGCCTTTATCTTTTACTCTTTTAAGCAGCTTTTCTTTTTTTTTTTTTTTTTGCTGCAGCAGCTGAAAGATTCGCTGTCTTGCTGTCGTTTCATAATAAAAGTGTTTATTGTGCAGGGATTCAAACCAGCAACCAACTGGTTATCAAGCTGTTCCTCCAAGCTTCAACTTCTGTTTCACTTTACAAACTATGCAGCAGATTCATCAGCATCCGTTTCAGCATTTTAAAAATGTGTGTGACTGTTAAAGGTGGTCCAGCCTTAATGTCACGCTGATGGAACATGAACAGAAGCCAAACCTCAGCAGAGCTGTCCTTTAGACTGAGAGGACACAATGTGCTGTGGAGGCTTCAAAGGCCTCAGATCCCCGGAGCTCCAGGGACAGTTTCCTGTCCAGGTAAACACATTCAGATGCACAGAGACAACGCTCACTTCCTGTCTTTATTCCAGACCTTCAATGGTCACTTTGTACCATTTTCCTCTTCCTGCTTTCCTGCTTGACCACAGCAGATATTTCAGATTACAGAGCAGCATTATTACATCATGATTAGATAACTCATAACCTAAATAGAATTTGATTCTCCTTGACCAATCACAGATCTTGAAGCTTCCACTTTTTTCCACCAATCACTGATCACCATCTCACACATCAATCAGCTGATCCTCTATAGCTTTCATTTCCAGATGTTAAATCCAACCTGAAGGAGTTCTGATGGTGAACGATGATGAGAACACCTCATCTTCATCCCAACATCAGGGTTCCATACCATCATAAAGAAGATTCTCTTGAATAAGATAGGATTTCCATTAAACATTGTTCTTTCCATGGACAACAACAAGAAAAAGACACACATCAGTGCCAATGTTTCCTTCAAATTAAACAAGGTTTGGTTGGTTTTGGTTGAATCACATTCATCTCCATCCTCACGTGATCGTCTGGTCACCAAACATCTGTTCATACAACGGTAATTGTGATATCTTATGAAAAGTTTTTACTAATCTTTTATGCGTTTTCATACAAAAGTCCACCAACACGTGTCCAATTCTGCTCGTAACATGAAAACAGTCTTTTCATTTTTCATGAATCTCTTCTGTTGTCTTGTGGACTTTAGTTTTGCTCTGTGATGTATTTGTTTAGTTGTTTTTTTATAGTATGTTAATACATGTATTTTTATATGCAGTTTCAAACTGTATGTAGAAGGAAGCTAACGCTGCAGAACGTCAGGTGACCTCCAGGAAACAGTGAACTACATCTTGGGTCAATGACCACAAAGTTCTCATGATTTCTGATGGAAGATCACTCTGAAACTATATTTATCGCTTTAAGCATTGATTCGGCTTCATTTGGCTGAAGAGTGAACGTTTATTTTACACGTGGATGACTTTAAAAATAAAGATGTTTTTCAATGCTTAGTTGAAGCTGCTTCACATTAAAAACATTCATTTTAAATGTGTTCAAACACGTTATATCGGAGCTGGAACTGGAGGTGGGAAAAAGCAAAATGAAAGATCCACAACGCTTCAGTTTGCTTTGGAAGAACGTTGGTGTGTGATGTAAAGAATATGAGATTTATATTTTAAGAGGACGGACCAGGTTTTTTTGTGGTTTTCAGCCAGTTTTGTTTTCCCGCTCAGGATTCCCAACACAAATAATACTGAACACATTCACAACATTTCCATTTGCCAAATATGAGATCTGTCCGTACCTGAGACCCTTCAGCAGGTGTTTGTGAGGTAAAGCATCGGTGTTATTGATACCTGCTCATTGGCTCTGTTTGCTGTGAGAGCATTAGGACATAAATCACATCTATATATATATATACATGAAGAGATCAGACGGGTTCGAACCCTCGGACTGTCTGTGACCTCCTGAACGCCCAAACACACTCTCTGCTCTATCCTGCCCTCTTTACACTTCTTCTGCTCGTGTGTGTGTTTGTTTGCTGTAAATAGAAGTGCCACCTCAGCAGGTTGCATCATGGGAAAGTAGAGCAGATCAGAGGGGAGGAATTTAAAAGAACAACCTCCACCCTCAGCCTCCACCTCCACCTCCACCTCCACCCAGCAGCCAGACGCCATCATGCTCCGGCGCAGGACGTCGTCGCTCGTGTTCTAGACTGGCGCCGTGCGGAGAGGACAAAATGGCCACCATCCTCTACAGCTGGACGAGATGTTTACGATAGAAAACCTGCAGAATCACGCCGTTCAGGGAGTTTGTTTTGAAACAATTTTGTTTTCCTACAAAAGTCAAGCAACACGTGTCAAATTCTGCCCTTTATATGATTACAGTCTTTTCAAAATAAACTTCTGTCTTCACAGAAAGTTACTTAGTTAAGTTTAGACGACAAAACTACTTCATGTCCTCAGCATATTGTCTGCTGTTAATATTCTGTTTTTAAACCGTCTAAACATATTTACAGGTGACGAGTGTGTTCACTGAATACTGAACGCTGATGAAGGTCGGTCATTAGGAGCAGAAGGAGGAGCAGCTCCTTCCTCCTCCTCAAACTGTTAATGCTGCACTTTGATGGAAGTTTCTGCTCTTTTCTCCACTGAATCATATTCTGTTCTCTGCTGGCAAATATGCACAATATGCACTTTTATGCAAAACAAGGAGGCGTGATGAACCACTTTTCCTTGAATCCGTAGTAACTGACCTTCATTACCGCCGCTGAGCAGAAACACTGAATATGCTGCAGAATTAAAGAGGCTTTAAATGGAGCACAGAGTTCAGAGGAGGTGGCTGCAGAGAAGGAGCAGCAGGAGATCTGTGAGTCCGTCAGCCACCACATTAAACCGGAGAGACACTTTAAAACAAACCTGTGGAGGCCGGAGGAGGAGGAGGAGGTGCATGGAGGAGCAAAAGGAGGAGGACGACGGGGAGGAGGAAGATGTGAGAAGAGAAGGAGCAGCAGGAGGTGGGGGAAGGGAGCTGCAGGTGGAAAAGTGTAGGAGGAACAAGAGTAATCTCAGGAGGTGCAGGAGGAGGAAGACAGTGAAGGGAGGAGCAGCAGGAGGAAAAGTGGAAGATGGAAGGGACAAAAGGAGGAGCAGAAGGTGGAGGAAGGGAAGGAATAGAAGAGTAAGGAGGAGGAAGAGGACAGAAGATGAAAAGGAGGAGAGGGAAGAAAACAGATGTGAGGAGGTAGAGGAGCAAGAGGAGCCACAAACAGTAGAAGCAGAAGAAAGAAGAGGATGGAGGTGAAGACAGTAGATGTAAAACAGTGCAGGAGCAGGAGAAGCAAGAAAAAGAAGCATGAGGAGGAAGAAAAGGAGTGGCAGGAGGACTAAAAGAGGGAAGAAGAAGAGCTCCTGCAGGAAGCAAGAGAGAAGGAGGAGAAGGAGAAAGCCAGCCTTGTTTTTTTAACAGGAAAGAAGGCCTGACCTCCTCCTGCTAATGCTCCTCCTCCTCCTGCGGAGGTGATAAAGGAGGAAGAGGAGACCAGCAGTGGGTTCAGACAGATAAGAAGGCCAGGACTTCCTGCTTCTACAGCTGCTGCTCCTCATCCTCCTGCAGGAGGTGATAGAGGAGGAAGAGGATGCCAGCAGTGGGTTGATACAGATAAGAAGGCCAGACCTCCTCCTCCTGCTGCTCCTCGTCCTCCTGCAGTAGATGGTAGTGGAGGAGGAAGATGAGGAAGAGGAGGAAGAGGAGGAGGAGGAGACGCGTTCACTGGGCCACATTGTTCAGAGATGATTAAAAACCAGCGAGAGGAGAAACGCACGACGCCTCGCTGGCTGTTTGTCAGCCGAGACACGGAGAGGGAGATAACTGAGAGTGTGTGTGTGTGTGTGTGTGTGTGTGTGTGTGTGTGTGTGTGTGTGTGTGTGTGTGTGTGTGTGTGTGTGTGTGTGTGTGTGTGTGTGTGTGTGTGTGTGTGTGTGTGTGTGTGTGTGTGTGTGTGAGAGATCCTCATTACCTCCCTCTGTGGGAGATAAGCGTGTGTGAGGCTGCATTGTGTATGCTTATAACAGTCTGTCCTTATCAAGTATGCATGCACACACACACTTAAACCAACACACACACACACACACACACACACACACACACACACACACACACACACACACACACACACACACACACACACACTCTCTCGGCCCACGTGAGCGGCGGCTGCCAGCGATAATTCGACACAACTGTGTTGAATTCAAGTGGAGAATGAATGAGGAGTGGAAGAGAGACTGAAAGAGTGTGTGTGTGTGTGTGTGTGTGTGTGTGTGTGTGTGTGTGTGTGTGTGTGTGTGTGTGTGTGTGTGTGTTTATATATGTGTGTATATGTGTGTGTGTCGATCATGCAGTGGTGAAACAGAAAGAAAACAGCCCTGCAGCCAAAACTGCACTTCTCTCTTTGTTTCTCTACCTTTCTTTACCAAACAACTCTTTACTTCTCTCTCAGTGCAGTGTGTAGATATATACATATATATATTAGGACTGGTTCAGGTCTATAGTTAGGGCTGGTTCAGGTTTCTGTGGACTGGTTCAGTTTAGTTAGGGGACTGGTTCAGGTCTTATAGTTAGGACTGGTTCAGGTTTATAGGGGGGACTGGTTCAGGTTTATAGGTCTTAGTTAGGGCTGGTTCAGGTTTATAGTTAGGGCTGGTTCAGGTTTATAGTTAGGGCTGGTTCAGGTCTATAGTTAGGCTGGTTCTATAGTTAGGACTGGTTCAGGTTTATAGTTAGGACTGGTTCAGGTTTATAGTTAGGACTGGTTCAGGTTTATAGTTAGGACTGGTTCAGGTTTATAGTTAGGACTGGTTCAGGTTTATAGTTAGGGCTGGTTCAGGTCTATAGTTAGGACTGGTTCAGGTTTATAGTTAGGGCTGGTTCAGGTCTATAGTTAGGGCTGGTTCAGGTTTATAGTTAGGACTGGTTCAGGTTTATAGTTAGGACTGGTTCAGGTCTATAGTTAGGGCTGGTTCAGGTCTATAGTTAGGGCTGGTTCAGGTCTATAGTTAGGACTGGTTCAGGTTTATAGTTAGGCTGGTTCAGGTCTATAGTTAGGACTGGTTCAGGTCTATAGTTAGGACTGGTTCAGGTCTATAGTTAGGGCTGGTTCAGGTCTATAGTTAGGACTGGTTCAGGTCTATAGTTTAGGACTGGTTCAGGTCTATAGTTAGGGCTGGTTCAGGTCCTCCTTGGTCCAGCCCCTAGATATGCTGCTATATGCCTAGACAGCCGGGGACTACCTAGGATACACTGAGCTCCTCTCTCCTCTTCTCTCCCTCCTTCTTTATGTATTAATCTCCTATTTATGCACATTACTGATTTTGCTTCTTCCCCGGAGTTCTTGTGCTTTCTCGCCTCGCAGGTTCCCAGGAATCGGGGTTATATTTGGACTGTCATCGTGCCACCTACTGAGGCCCTGCTGACACCCACTACTACTACCACTATCATTATTAGTCACATTACTATTATTATTGCCTGTACTATTACGCTTATTGACTTGCTTCTACCCTGGAGTCTTTGTGCTTTCTCGCTTCGCAGGCTTCTATAAATCGTGGCTGTACCTGGACCGTGGTCGTGCATCCTGCTACGGCCCTGCTGACACCGACTGCTACCACCATTATTATTATTACTAGTCACATTACTATTACTATTACCTGTACCATTAAGCATTTTAGCTTTACTTCCACCCTGAAGCCCTTTTGCTTTCTCGTTCTGCAGGTTTCCATGAATCGTTGTGGTACCTGGACCGTAGTCGTGCCTCCTGCTGTGAGCCGACTGACACCCACTGCTACTTCCATTATTATTATTAGTCACATTACTATCCCTATTTTCATGGCTATAATTCTACTGTAATAATTGCTGCTGTTATTATAAGTAGTCTTATTATATGAATCATTTATGTCATATACATTGAATGTGTTGTATCTCTGTTATGCTGCTCATTCTGTACACATGACATCTATTGCATTCTGTCCATCCTGGGAGAAGGATCCCTCCTCTGTCGTTCTCCCAGAGGTTTCTTCCTTTTTTCTCCCTGTTAAAGGGGTTTTTAGGGAGTTTTTCCTGTGCCAATGTGAGGGAAGGACAGAGGATGTCTGAATTGAATTGAATTGAATATATATAATATATATATATATATATATATATGTATATATGTATATATGTATATATATATATATATATATATATATATATATATTGTAAACATGAGTTTATGGTCTCAATCTCTAGTTTCAAGTCTTCTTCAATACAGCATGATGTTCATTTAGTAAATGATGCTCCATTTAGAGTCAAACAGACCATAAAGCAGGGGATGCTTTAGGGCGGGGCTACACACTGATTGACAGGTCCACACCAGAGACGTATACGGCGTCTCTACGTCACTCCTCCTCACTCCATATATGGTCACTTCCTGTTCACTGGTTGCAAAAAAACCAACATGGCGACGGCAAAATCGCTCAGTTTGAGGCTTCAAAACATCCTCAAACCAATGAGTGATGTCACGATGTTTTCTGCATAAATCGTACTACTGTGGCACATAATGATATTTTGATTATTAGCCTCCAACTTTTTTATTATCCAATTCACGTCTAGTTTTACGATATACAAATGTAGAAAAACGTCAGATTAATAGCAGCTGAATATCATTTCCTCTCTTAACCAAACCTCATCGTATTTTCCCTTAATTCAAGAGCTCTTTTAGGACACTAAAATAAATCTATAGGCCTAGGAAAGAAATGTATTCTTAAAATGAAGCATTCTCTCTCTCCCTGCAGACAGAATGTACATATACTGTGTACCTTTGGTCTTGTTTGTACCTTTAAATATGAACGGAAATATCACTGATACTCATCTGTCTGTTTATGATAATCAAATGAAGTTCATGGCGGTAACTAAACCCCCCCCACCCCCTCCATTGATACCGTGTTTGCCTGCTGATGCTGGACATTGATGACCAGCAGCAGAACAAACAGCAGCTCTGTGTTTTCTATGTAAAGTTTCCACCTGAATACAAATAGAGAAGCAGCAGCAGGGAAATGAGTTTCCACCGGAGCGCACCCCGACTGTATGCAAAGCGCTCACATGCACAGGATGAAGTCTGCGGTCGTGTTTGTGGTGTAGAGTCTAAACTGGACAAATAAATCCTCACCAACACTCTGTGTGAGTATTTATAAAATCAAAAAAGCTATTAAAGACACATGAATGAGCCTCCTCCATCTTCATCATCACACTGTAGTTATACTGACTAATCACACATATAAATACTCTCCAGAGAAACAAATGTGGATTCATCTGCCGCTAAAAGTAGTCCCCATTAAAGTCACTATTTCCTCCTTTGTTAGTTTGATAAAAAACTACAGTGACCAGCTGTTTTAGCACATTAATGACACTTAAAACTACACATTTGTGTTTTTAAAGATTTGACATATTTAGTAGGAACCACTTGGTTTGGAGCTGAGAGCCACAGACAGGAAGTCAGAAAGACAGGAAGTCAGACGTTGTTGGGTCTGAACGACACATGTGTTGACATTATGAAGAATAAAGAGAGATTCATCCTTAAAAAGTACTTTAAATAAAAGTAACTGTACAACAAAAACTCTGTCCTGAGGAATTGTCTTAAAGTGGCAGAATGTTTTATCAAATTTGATGCCACTAAAGTACTCGGTTATGTTTATTCAACAAAGTACTACTTGGTTATATTTAGGAAGTAAAAGTACTTCTACGTCATGTTTAAGCAACACAAGTACTTTGATTAGGCAACAAAAGTACTTGGTTACATATAAGTATTGGTTTATTTGCAGTACATCAATATAAAAAATAATCAACACAAAATACATTTCCCTCTCATCATTGTTCAAAAAGCAGTTTTGTTGTCTGTGAACATAATTCTGAAGAGACAGGAATGAGTTTTAGCTTCTAGATACGGACACATCTCACTCAATAAGTCCTGGTCTGTGTTTCTATACTGTGACTTTGGTTTAACATATACAGTATTCAGCATAATACTACCTCCATGTACTACTGCTGATGCTCACTGTATCCTTCCCTCTGTGTCGTTGTCCAACAGAAACAAGATGTATCACTACATCTGTCACTCAGCATCACTCTCACACACACACACACACACACACACACACACACACACACACACACACACACACACACACACACACACACACACACACACACACACACATACAGATGAAACAGGTCAGCTGAGTGTCTCATCTGGTTCCCGGAGTTTAGTCGTATGCCTGCATTCCTCTGCCCTGCAGGTGTGTGTGTGTGTGTGTGTGTGTGTGTGTGTGTGTGTGTGTGTGTGTGTGTGTGTGTGTGTGTGTGTGTGTGTGTGTGTGATCACTGAGCCAGTTAATCTAGTGTTATACTGGAAGAGCACATGGAGCCATAACTCTGGAGCACACACTCACCTCCGGCACACACACACACACACACACACACACACACACACACACACACACACACACACACACACCAGTCATGTCCTCAGGTAAACTACAGTGTACAGAGAAGGGAACCACACACACACACAACCTCACTGTGTGTGTGTGTGTGTGTGTGTGTGTTGTGTTCAAAGCTGACAGTGACAGAGAAACTGACACAGCATCCAACACACACACACACACACACACACACACACACACACACACACACACACACACACGAGAACCTAAATCTTATATATATTTTTTTCAATTTTCTGCCTCGCTGCTCTCACGTGACGCTCAAACGCACTGACAACAGTGAACGCAGCGCTGACGGTTGACGGGCGGACAGGAAGGCCCCCTTAAATGACCTAAATGACCTAAATGATAAATGACCTAAATGTCCGGGGGTCACGTTGTGTATTTTCTGTTTGTGCATTTATGAATCGCTGATGTCGTCAAACTGTCAAACAAACTCTTAAAACGTGAAACAAAGCAGAACGTCCTCTTTTGTCAGATTCTGTTTTATTTAATTCTAATGGAGGTCAATGGAAGCTTTGAAGCAGCTTTTAATTAAATTATATTTGATCTTTCTTTTTTTGTATTTCTTTGGCTGTGCATTTTTTTTAGTAGTTCTATTTTTATGTATTTAATGTTTAATGTATTTTAATCCGTTTTAGTGTTTCTGTGTTTTGTCATATATTTTCATGTATAAGTACAATGTTTCTACGTGAATTAACATAAAGCAAAACTTTAAGTGTTTCAGAGTTCTGTACATGTTTAATATTTGTGTACATATTTCTATCCTTCAGGTATATTTTCTGTTTTATTTGTTCACATTTTCAGGTTATTTTTATGTTTTTCACTTTAAAGTGTTTTTTCTTTAAGTTTCACAACGAGAAGAGAAAAGCTTAGAGTTAAACCGTGGCTGAGAGAAAAACAGGAAAAGAGAGGGATGAAGTAGTTTCCAGCTGACAGCTCTGGTATGTTAATCCCTAAAAACACCTCCTTCCTCCCCCTCCTCCTCCTCCTCCTCCTCCTCCTCCTGCAGGAGGTTATAATTGGCTCCAGGACGGACGGAGCGAGGGCGGATGAAAGAATGAGAGAAAGGTGGAGGAGGGATAAAAGAAACAGAGATTTGGTTTTGATTTGCTCGTCCAGAATAAAAACTCTGATTTCCAGCTGAAGTTCTGACTGTAAATCTCGTTTTCTCTCTTAAGTTTCAGGTGGAACGTGTTTGATCGTTAGAACCAGAAGAATTCAGGAGGAACCAAAGGAAGCGGGTCAATTTCAACTCCTCAGAAAAGACTGATTCTGAAACCAAACGGTGAAAAATCTCCCTTAAAATCACCTTAGTTCTGAGGTGACGTTGGAGAAAATGTTGGACATCATGAACATTTATAATAAGAAATGTGAAGGAATGTATAATAATTATTCTACTCTTTTACCAATGGATGAGCCAGAGCTTCCAATGAAAACATTACGATACGATACGTTAAGATAAGATAAGATAAGATAAGATAAAAATAGAACTTCATTAATCTCGAGGGAAATTATTGTGCCAGAGTTATATCAAAGATTAAAAAGAAAGAATAAGAAAAAAATAATATTAAGTGTATAAATACTAATACTGACACAAACGTCAGTAAGGATGGCTATAAGAGTAAAATACATTTAGTCAAATAAGTAAACTAGAACAGAAAAAGTTAATTACAACATAAGAATAAAAATGTATAAGTATATAAGAAGTAATACTAACAACAGTGACTTATATAAACTAAAATATAGAAGTGATATTGTGACGTTTTAGAGACTCAACATTTTCTCTCTGACACATCTGAGGAACACTGATTAGCAAAGCCTAACGAACGTAAAGTTAACGAGCCATCAGGACTTTTATTAGAATAACAATAAATACAATAATGATTCTGTCTGTAAATATAATATTTGAGTTATTGTGGATTTTTTACTGTGTAATTACTTATGTACTTATTTATAATACTTGTTTTTTTACTATGTCTCTTTTTTGCACTATCCTCTCTGCTGCTGTAATCCTGTAAATGTCCCCGCTGCGGGACTAATAAAGGATTATCTTATCTTATCTTATCTTAAATGTAAGCAGACGTCTTCTTCACGTGTTTGAGAAGAATTAAAAAATATCACTGAGCTGAATACTGGATGTTAAAAATAGTAGAAAACACTTTAAACCACATAAAGATAATAAAAAGTAAAACGGTAAAATGAGCTTCTGGTTCAGAGATTATTAAGATAATTATTTTAAAGGAACAGTTGAAGGTTTTTGATCTTTTATATAAACATTTGGTTTGAAGTAAATCTGTCAATCTAACCGACCGACCAGGAGTCAACGATTTCAAACAGACGTTTCCACTCAGATTCAAAGTCAGGAGGAGGTGTGTGTGTGTGTGTGTGTGTGTGTGTGTGTGTGTGTGTGTGTGTGTGTGTGTGTGTGTGTGTGTGTGTGTGTGTGTGTGTGTGTGTGTGTCTCTATATTTCTTCTTCTTCACTTTCCCCTTCACCCCCATCACACACACACACACACACACTTCAGAGAGGATGACAGGGTTTTTTCATCCATCTCCTGCGAATTTTGTTCACAGACGGCGAGATTTGAAAAGAGTTCAGAGAACAGAAAAGACTCAATCAGCCGAACAGTTCTCATAAAAAGGGCCTCCACTCACACAAAACTACGTGTGTGTGTGTGTGTGTGTGTGTGTGTGTGTGTGTGTGTGTGTGTGTGTGTGTGTGTGTGTGTGTGTGTGTGTGTGTACAGTCCCAACACACACACACTCTGTAGATTAACCTTTGACCCTCGCTGCCGACATAAATCTAAATGTTCAGTTCAGTTCTGCTTCATTCCGAAAGTCTTTCAAAGTTTGATTCACAGAGCGTCTCACTGAGTGTATTAACAACACTACATTACCCACAATCCCTTTGATAGGAGCAACTCTGGGCTTACCGGTTTGGAAAAATATTTTTTTAAAATATGATGTTACAGGAACATTTGAAGCCGAGGAGAGACAGAAAGTCTAACAAGGTAAAAACTCTAAGAACAAGTAGTAATACCACAATGTAGAAATACTTCATAATATTACTGTATTAGCTTTAAAATACACTCGATTATTATTATAGATGCATTAACATGTTCATCTTTTTAATAACTTTATATACTGCTGGTAGTTTAATCTATAAAAATACATGATCATTAGTTCATTATATTTGTATTATTGATCAGAATCTGCAAAGTAGCTAAAGCTTTAAAAATCAACGTTGTGGTGGAAAAACTACAATTTTCATTTCTGTCAAAAGCTAAATGAAAAGGAAAGTACAAGTACATATAACTTGTACTTTCTCTATAAGTATAGCTGAAGGTTAATGCAACCTCCAAGTGTTTACATGTATATATATATATATATATATATATATATATATAAAACACACAGTGATCTGACATAAAAACACCAGTGTTCTTGTATTAAACTACATATAACAGATTATTTAGAATAAGTGGATTAACAGCGACATGTTTTCTGTATGAACATCAGCAGCACTGAGGACGAATCCAACATTTGAAGCATGAAGAATGTGCCGTCTGTTTGTGAGTGTGAATATAAACTGAATGCACAGTCAGTCGTCCTATAAGCTCCTCCATCTTCCCCCCCACGCCTCCTTCCCTATACATGGAGGTCATAAATCACAGCCACTCTCAGGACGTCTCTGCAGCTCTGCTATTGTGGAGGGATCTGTTACCGACTCCATATGTCTGTGTGTGTGTGTGTGTGTGTGTGTGCAGGTGTACGTGCACGCCTGTGGAGGTGTAGGGTCCATGTGCATGCATGAGTTTCTGCATGTGGACGGTATAAATAGCGTTTTCAGGTCGGGGCGCTCGATTGTCTGTGAAACAATAGAGGAGGAAGCTGCAGCTCGACGAGTGTTTTCTGTTTTGTGAGGAGCTTCTGCTGTGGGAAATAAAAATATGACGTCTAAATAAAGACAAAGATGCGGTTTAACAGAAACAGGAAGTCCGGCAGAGCGGACGCACGAGTGACTAAACAAGTCTCCGGTCACATTATGTTATTAAGTGATGGAACAGACACAGTTTACCGGTCGATTCTTTTCAGTTCAAAAGGAATTGAATGTTGAATAAATAGTTTCTGGTTCTCCAGGAATACAGTGAAATGTAGAGAAATAGAAAAGACGATATTTAAAATAAGAGATTTGCATACAAATAAATGTCTGTTAACGCTGAATGAGACGACTGGGCCTTTGGTCCACAGACGATAAACTAGGTGGAATCTCTCTTTGGTTTGTAGATGTTTTGAAGCCTTCAGTTCAGCATTTTGGATGTCGCCATCTTGGTTTTTTTGCAACCAGAGAACAGGAAGTGACCAAAGTTTCCCAGCTTTATGTTTTAAACAATACAAAAAACTAGTTAAAGACTTCCTGTCGGAGCTAAAAGAGGGCGATACAATAGTGAGAAAATGACCGACGCAATGAAGAAACGGATCTCACAAAACACTAAGATGTATTTTTTTTTTTTAAATCGATGCAAAGAGAAAAATTTGAAGTATGTTATCTAACACCATAAATGATAATATAATCCCCCTAAAATTAGATAAAATTGCTTCAGTGTGACAGAATCCAGATGTTTGTGTTGGAAAGAGATCCATGCGTTGGGAAACTGTTTTTGATGAAATGAATGTGAATTAAATATAGTTTAAATAGCCAAAATGCTAAGAGAGTGTGTTATAAAAGAATGTAGTCATGAGCCCAAAACTGTCTCAATAACAAGCAAAAAGATTTAGACTTTTGATTCTGTTTTTGCGGCTCTGATTGTAAAAGAAAATCAGTTTGTAACCAAAAAACAACTAGTTTTAAAACCCTATTCATACTGAAGTTATGCATTAAATATATGTGTGTTTACACGTCCCCATGTCTCCAGTATTATTCACCATTAGCAGCTAGCAGCTAGCAGAAGTCCAGTTAGCTTGGCTGCAGGTGGTTTGTCTGTCCGTCCGTCTGTGTTGGCCGGTGGAGCCGGTTAGCCGCCGGGCTTCACAGAAACAGACGTCTCTACAGGAACGAGGTGGACGGCGGCCAGGGTTCATTAGCATCCAGTCTGGATTAGCAGCTAGCTTGCCAAGACTGCTGCGGTTAGCCAAAAGAGACAACAGGCCCATAGGGAATAGGATGGACGGGGCTAATGCTAACGCTAATGCCAAGTCTCATCAGCAGCAGACAGGAGAGACAGAGAGGAGAGAGATGGAGAACATCAGCAGATCCTCCTCAATCACAACCAAGAAACTCATCTGCATCAAGTCAAGAAGAGCAGAGAAACCAAACTGACACAATGGAGAAACACTTCAACATGTGACACAATGGAGAATCATTACAGTGTGTTTAAAAAAACACTTTCAATAAAACCTGTGCATGAGAGATAATAAAGACTGCTCTGAGTGGCCTCTTCTATCTTCACCTCTGTGGTGGACTAAAGTCAAACAGAAACCAGACAATCCACTTAAAAGGTTAATTAGAGCAGAATTAAATGCATAAAACTTTACATAGATAGTGAGGTAACGTTTGCTGCAGGAGATACAGGACGACTGTCTTCTTATGACAAATCTGTGCTCTGAAACGGAAGAGTTTTGCTCATAAATATGAATCCAGTGGTTCCCATTAAGACATCATCAACTGGGAAAATGATTATTTGTTTCCACAAAACAAAATGTTTTCCGTCATGTCACTGTCATCTGTTAGAAGTTGACGGTGCTATTGGTGCGGACGATGCAAACAAACAGTTAACAGTGTTTACCTGAGGTTAACACCTTCATTAAATAAGGCATCGATAGCTAACAGGACTATTTCACAGACTGAACACAAGCGTCAAAGTATTAATGAAGTAGGAAAATAATAATTTAGGTAAATCACGCAACTTCCCCTCTGCTCCCAGTCTTTATGCTAAACTAAGCTAATCACAGCTCGACTCCAGCTCCAACAAACACTGATGAGGTTAACGTCTCGCTTTCAGGAATAAACTAAAAACAATAGATTAAGTGATAAATATGTACACGTGATTACTTTAGGGGAACTATTTTACTAATTAAGGGGAACAAAATATAAAAACCACCTCCCAGACTGCACACTGTTGACGAGGCTGCAGCTCCTGATAACACCTGCAGGGACCAGGACCTGAACAGCGACCTCTGACCCCCCCGGAGCTCTCACCTGAGGAACACCTTGGCCCTCAGAAACCCTGACGAGCATCAACACAACAACAACCTGCTGCACAGACTCTCTGCTCTCTGTGGCGGCTCACCTTTGGCACACTGAGCAGGTGTGAAATGAGGTCACACTCTCACACCACACACACACACACACACACACACACACACACACACACACACACACACACACACACACACACACACACACACACACACACACTTCCTGTTCCCTCTCATTGTGTTATCAGTCGACTTCCAGCACAGCGAGCATGTAGAACAGGTTTCTCAATAATCTGATTTGTATGCGGCTCACCGTTCTTTACTGGAATGAGAACGAATCGCAAATCAAACTTTCCACTTCTAAGTTTCTTCTTTGACCTCTGACCTCTGGAAAAAGTGTCTGAAAGCACTCTCGGTTTATCAGACAGTTGAGTGCAGAAGGTCAAACCTTCTTTCTAATTCTCTGGAAATGTTAGAAAATAGTTTAGAATTAGTTTTGTTAGGAATTTAAAAAAAAAAGATTGTTATGTCTTCATGTTTGGGGAGAAATCTGAGGAAGAAAGATAGTTTCTCTTGTTTAAAAAGGTAACTTTGGTATTTTCTTTACCCTGTTTTCTCATGTTTTCATGTCTGATTGATTAACGAGGACCACATTGTGTTAAACCGGTCCAGTGTTGAGCTGTAATGTAATCGCTCGGGTCGACTCCTCAACGTCAATAAACGTTAAACTGAGGAGGAGTGACGTAGAGACGCCGTATACGTCTCTGGTGTGGACCTGTCAATCAGTGTGTAGCCCCGCCCTAAAGCATCCCCTGCTTTATGGTCTGTTTGACTCTAAATGGAGCATCATTTACTAAATGAACATCATGCTGTATTGAAGAAGACTTGAAACTAGAGATTGAGACCATAAACTCATGTTTACAATGTTTACTGAGGGAATAAATCAAGAGAGAAGTAGAGTCATTTTCTCATAGACTTCTATACAACCAGAGGAGTGTGTTTTATCTTATATTTCTTTAGTAAACATTGAAGCTATTTAATGTAAAGTTTTTTCTCCTTATCATGCAGTACATTATAACGACATTAGAGCTAACTATCTACTCTACCCGATAATAATCCACAGTACAGATTAAATTACATATTAAGCCATCAGAATTAATATTTAAGACCTTTTTTCATTTTCATACAAAAAGTCAGAGACAATAGTTTTTAACTAACTCACTTAGTTAAAGGTGGAACATAAACTTGAGCTACAAATAAACATTTGCTTGTGTTATGGATCCTCTGTCATTTAAAGGAACTCATCATTTTAGCAGTTCTTCCTCAAATTTAATGAGCAGTCTCTCGATTAACTGGAGCAAAAACAATAGAATTACCAGCAGAGAATCCTTCTGAAATGAGTCAAATTAAAGCTCGGGTGAAAAACAGAGAAATGTAAAAATACAGATATGTTTTATTAGCGGTGCAGGCGGCTGTCGGGTGAAAACGCCTCGTGTTTCTCCTCTTTGAGCCGGTTCTGCGTTTGTCGGAGGGTTTAATTAAAGCCGGAGCTGCAGCAGAAAAAAACCCAACATCTCCACCTCGTCGGTTAATTTGCGGCGGTCTGAACGTGTTTACCGCTCAGAAACAGGAAGCCGGGTTTTGTCAGCCGGCAGATAATTTAATAACAATATGTTTTTTAAGGCCAGAGACAAAGAAGTAAAATGAAAGCCTGGTTTTTATATATTTATTTGTAGAAAGTGTTTTTCTAACAGCAGCACAGAGGCTGAGCTGATTCACCAAGCAGGGAGTTATGATTAAAGAGGAAGGAATGTTATCCGGAACAAAAACGTCGTCTTTGTCAGAGGATCCTCATTTGTTTAAGAAAAAAACAGAGTTCAAGTGGATCTGAGGTGAAGACGAGACTAACGGGAGCTGAATATAGAACTCGTTAGGTCTCAATCTCATTGATTATTGTGAAAGACTTAACTTAAACTCACTTTAAAGGATTTTAAATCAACTTTATGTCAATACAACTTTTTTTTAATTAAAATTAAAATTATTATTATCATTATTATTATTATCATTATTATTATTATTATTATCATATTATTATTATTATTATTATTATTATCATATTATCATTATTATTATTATTATTATTATTATCATCATCATCATTATTATTATATTATTATTATATTATTATTATTATCATATTATTATTATTATTATATTATTATTATTATTATTGTTATTATTATATATTATTATCATTATTATTATTATTATTATTATCATTATTATTATTATTATTATCATTATTATTACTGCTTTATGTTAAAGTGTTTTTAATGATTCAATGGAGCTCTTTAACTGTGACAGAGTATTTTATATGTGTGGTATTAGTATGTTTACTGTATCTAGTAATTCTACAGAGTAGTATTAGTACCCTTAACTGTAACAGAGTATTTTCACTGTGTGGTTTAAGAACTTTTACTACAACAGAGTATTTTTTGGTTGGATATTAGTACTTTTACTGTCACATAGTATTTTCCTATATGGTATTAGTACTTCTACTGCAACAGAGTATTGTCACTGCATGGTACTAGTACTTTTACTGCCTCTGAGTATTTTTACAGTGTGGTATTAGTACTTTTACAGCAGTAAAGAATGTGAATACTTCCTCCACCAGCGGTTTGTTAGAAGGTCATTTTTCTTCTTCATCAGTTTTTCTTTACACAGAAGCATCACATTGACCTCCATCTTCTCTAGAACATGTTTTTATCCTCTATAACGTTATATAATGATCCTGTAAAAGCCACAAATTACCAGCCTCAAAGTTTCCACTTTACCTTAAACTTTAGTCTGGAGCTAGGCTACTAGTTCCCCTCCGCTTCCAGTGTTTGTGCTAAGCTAACCCCAAACACATCCATCTTCTCATCCGACTCTCTGGAGGAGAAAACAAGACGCTAACAAGGTTTTCTAAAAATATTGAACCGTTCCTGTAACAATCTCCAGGATGAACTAAGTGATAGTGTCAGCCAACACACACACACACACACACACACACACACACACACACACACACACACACACACACACACACACACACACACACACACACACACACACACACACACACACACTGTCAGTGAGCCAACGCTGATGCCAAAAACAAGAACAACAACACAGACTCTTGTAAGGACACTTGCACCATAAGTCACTTCACTCACACACACACACACACACACACACACACACACACACACACACACACACACACACACACACACATTAACACAGTCACACACACACACACACACACACACACACACAGCATTAATATTCAGTCGGTACAGTATCTGTGTTTACAAGACCTCCGACTGTGAGAATGAGACAGTGATGGAGGATGGCTCGATCGCCCGGTTCCTCGCTCGGCCTCTCAATTACCTCCGACTGTGATTAATACATCAGGACGCATTAGCCCCTCCTCTCCTCTCTCCTCTCCCTCTCCTCTCTCCCTCTCCTCTCCTCTCCTCTCTCCTCTCTCTCTCCTCTCTCCTCTCCTCTCTCCTCTCCTCTCTCTCTCTCCTCTCTCTCTCTCTCTCCCTCTCTCTCTCCTCTCTCCTCTCTCCTCTCCTCTCCTCTCCTCTCTCTCCTCTCCTCTCCCTCTCCCTCTCCCTCCTCTCCCTCTCTCCTCTCCTCTCTCCTCTCCTCTCCTCCTCTCCTCTCCTACTCTCCTCCTGTTTCCTACATGGTCTCAAAACTGAGGCTGAGGAATGTGCTGATTATTTGTCTGTGTGTTTGGCAGGACTGGTGTGTGGTACTGGGAGTTGTGGTGGAGGTGGATGGGTGGAGTCATGGGAGCGCCGTGGTTAACCGAGCGCCGGCGTTCCAGAGACGCTGTAATGAGCCTCCAAATAAAAAAACACTTAAAGATAAACTGGTGAGACCCTTGTTGTTGTTTACTGTGGCATGAATCATATCATCCCAATATATATATATATATATATATATATATATATATATATATAAATACACCATTATATACCATTATATATGTACAAGACTATAATAATACTATATTGTACCATTATTTAACATAATATACCATCTTGTACCACAACCTGTCATAATATACCTTTATATAACGTACTATGACACAAATACACAATACTATAATATCACTAATATGCCATAGAATACTGGACCGAACCATAATACACTGTCCTATACCACAAACTACCATAATATACCACTATTATATACCAAGATATGCCATGAATACCATAAATACTACTACATTAGATATCAATATACTGTATATAACCGGATATCACACCAGCTGTGTGCCTCGGTTTAATTTCTGTCTAAAGAAAGTTTATTTTCTAATATTTTTAATTACTTCTTGTTGTTGTTTTGGGACAGAATGTTCCAGAAACTTTGCAAAACAAAAGTTCTTCTCGCTTCTGGTCTTTTTTTCTAGAAGAATAGAGACGTGAACTTGATTTAATTCTTTATTCCGTCTTTCTGTCGGAGCAGAGACAAAAAGAAGCGCAGAGGAACTTTTAATTATTGATCAGAAAAACGCTCGTTAACGCCTCTCTAATCTCACCTCACGTGTCACATGGGTCTGCCCCATTGCATGGTGGGAGGGTGGGAGGGGGGGGGCAATGGGAAGTTGTGGCGCCGTTTAAATGGAACGAAGGACACGATGGCAATAAAAGGGGACGCCACATTCCTCGTCCCACAGCTTCCTGTTTGAGTCTGCAGGGAGTTTATCACTTATGAATGATGACACGGCTCCAATGAATAATAAAAGACAGATGCAGAGGTGTGTGTGTGTGTGTGTGTGTGTGTGTGTGTGTGTGTGTGTGTGTGTGTGTGTGTGTGTGTGTGTGTGTGTGTGTGTGTGTGTGTGTGTTCACTGTGTTGGTTGTCATATGGAAACAAAAGGAGGATGAGCGATAGTGAGCAAGAAAAATGCACTCTGCTTTCCATTTTGTGTGTGTGTGTGTGTGTGTGTGTGTTAGTAGGTGTGTGTGTGTTGTGTGTGTGTGTGTGTGTGTGTGTGTGTGTGTGTGTGTGTGTGTGTGTGTGTGTGTGTGTGTGTGTGTGTGTGTGTGTGTGTGTGTGTGTCATAACGGATCACATCTAACAACACAGTTTTGCTAAATCTGCGTCCGTTGCTGCAAATCTGCAAACACACCAAAGCTCCATGAGACAGAAAAAAAAAAGACCTGAGGGGGGGGAGAGGAAAGGAGGGAGGATGTAGGAGGGAAGGAAAGGAGAGAAGGAGGGAGGATGTAGGAGGGAAGGAGGGGAAGGAGGAAGGAAAGGAAGGAGGGGTTGGCCATCCCTCCTTACTCTGAATGAACAGCAGCTCTTTGACAGAGAGAGAGCGATACAGAGAGAATTAGGATTCTACTGCGGTGGTCGGCTCTGACTGAGATAAATCACCTGCATGCACACAACACACACACACACACACACACACACACACACACACACACACACACACACACACACACACACAAACACACACACACCTACTAACACACACACACACACAAACAAACACACACACACACACACACACAGTAAAAACAGTGAGAAGCAGCTGAAGCCAAACTGTGTCTGTCCACGTGGGAAAAGTCATTAAACCCCAAAACCTGACAGTCCGACGTACAAGTGTGTGTGTGTGTGTGTGTGTGTGTGTGTGTGTGTGTGTGTGTGTGTGTGTGTGTGTGTGTGTGTGTGTGGGGTTCAGCTGCAGAGATTCAAAGCCACTCCTCTCCGTCTCTCTGAAAGGTCAGCAGTTTAGTTTTAATTTGAAAACGTTTGTCTTTCCTCTCAGAGAGGCTGAACGCTCTGCAGCAGATCTTTTTCTGCTGCGTGTTAATGTTCAGTATTCATACATATATTATAAGAAGGGCTTTTATTTTGAAGGGACAATCAAGACCACAGAGAGGAAACTGTTACAGGAGCAAAATAACTCTCTGAAACTGCTTCATTTTGGGGTTCAAAACCTCTAATTTACCTCTAATTTACAAAGATTTGAAAAACAGAAAAATGTTTGGTGTTTTATTTTACTTTTCCAATTGTTTAACTAATTAATTGATTAATAAACGAATGGATCTAATCAGTAAGAGGACGTGTCTACTTCCTGGAAAGACTCTCATTCTTTCTTAACGATCACCTTTACAGCTTTTTACAAAAGACACAGGAAGTGACGTCAGCGTTTCCTGTTCAGTGAAGTAAGCCGAGGCCGGTTTCAGGAAGTACGTGGGCTGAGGTCCGACTGTTAAAGGCGCCCCCCCCCCAAGGAAGACACACACACACACACACACACACACACACACACACACACACACACACACACACACACATTCCTATAGAAACAGATGTACACACACAGGAAGGAAGAAGACAACAATGGATGAGCCGGAGGACGAAAAAATAAACACTCCCTGTCCTTCTGTAGGGGAACCCCTTGAAGTGTGTGTGTGTGTGTGTGTGTGTGTGTGTGTGTGTGTGTGTGTGTGTGTGTGTGTGTGTGTGTGTGTGTGTGTGTGTGTGTGTGTGTGTGTGTGTCTCTTTCTCTGCACACAAACTGCTCTAAGATTTGTCAACTCAAAGAACCGTCTGACTTTCTTTTAATCCAGATTCAGAATCAGGTTTTCTCACATTAGAGGAAAGTGTTTTTGTGTTTTTTGATTCATGACCGTCAAAAATATCAAAGAAACATGAAAGAAAAAACAAGAACTGCAAATGTCAAAAATCTTACAATTCAGAACGAATCGTACAATGATTTAAAATATGTAAAATATGTCTGAACGAAGTGTGGAGAAAACAAGATTTGCATAAATGTGCATTAATTTAGAGACTTTGATCATCATCATCCTCAATTTACATCTCATTATAAATTATTGTAATTTCTCAGCAGATTGAACATATCTTATCTGTGGTTATTGCTTCTATTCTAATGATTCTGAAGGGCCAAACTAAATATATATATATACTCCTCTGGTTGTATAGAAGTCTATGAGAAAATGACTCTACTTCTCTCTTGATTTATTCCCTCAGTAAACATTGTAAACATGAGTTTATGGTCTCAATCTCTAGTTTCAAGTCTTCTTCAATACAGCATGATGTTCATTTAGTAAATGATGCTCCATTTAGAGTCAAACAGACCATAAAGCAGGGGATGCTTTAGGGCGGGGCTACACACTGATTGACAGGTCCACACCAGAGACGTATACGGCGTCTCTACGTCACTCCTCCTCACTCCATATATGGTCACTTCCTGTTCACTGGTTGCAAAAACCAAGATGGCGACGGCCAAATCGCCAAACTTGAGGCTTCGAAACATCCACAAGCCAATGGCGTCTTTTTATATACAGTCTGTGTTCCCAACATGTTTATTTACAACAACCTGTAAACTGTAGCTGCACTAATCTGATCAACAATTGTTGTTTTCTGTCACATAAGAAGTGTCGTCGTCTTAATCCAGCCGACACTTCTGATTGGTTTCTTCTGAAAACTATTCTCAACTCCAAAAGTAATTTATAAGGTGTTAAACCAGAAACATTACAAGGACAATCTATTATCTCATCATTCAATATTTCATTGAAAGCAGATAAAGATATATTGTAAAGAAAGAAAACTTTTATTATCATTTTAACCTGAAATCTACTAAAACAAACACCTGTTAGCATTTACCTGTTGGCTCCTATAGACGTCATGTTCATTAGAAATCTAGACTCATAGGAAGCTTCCTGACTGTATTCTGATGTTAATTAAAGGGAAAGTGGAGGCGGCGCTCAATTGGTCCGTTTCCATTTAATAGATTCAACTGCTCACATAACCTAAAGAGCCTTTTACCAGCGGAGTGCAGCTCGGCTAAACACGCAGTAATGTGAAATATGTCTTCAGGGAGGCATCGCTCCAACATACATGGACAATAAAGTTTAGAGTGAAAGAAAAAACATCCAAATAAATGGATGTTAAATGAAATGGAGAAATTGATCCGGAAAAAACGCAACTAAATCAAAAAACAGTCTCTCTAGAAAACTTATATATGTATAAATATATTTAGATGATTAGGAATAAATTAAGATGTTTTCAAACTGTCACTAAAATGTATTAAAAGTAAGTTACATTTTCTTTTTTCCTGTAGTCCAGCAGCACCTGAACGCACCTCTGTTTACCTGTTTGTCATGTGACGTGTGACATCACAGTTTGAGTCTGAACTGGAACCTTTTGGGGTTTGCGTGACCTCACAGTCCCATCATCGTAAAACTGCTCAAACTGTCAATCAAACCAGCTGCACACACACACACACACACACACACACACACACACACACACACACACACACACACACACACACACACACACACACACACACACAGTTGGAGGGTTTTGTCACCTTGTTCTGCAGCGTGTTGACGAGTGTGACCTCTGGCTTTGTTTACCCCAAAACAAAAGACCACACACACTCACAACACACACAATGAGAGACACACAGAGTGACACACACACACACACACACACACATACAGAGTGACACACACACACACACACACACGCACACACATATGTACACCATCAGAGACAAATGGCAGTCAATAACTTCCTCCCTCCATCTTTATGGAGCTCGTTAACTTCTCTCTCCCTAATGGCTCTCTGCTGAGCCTTTTGTTAGCCCTACTGCCACACACACACAGTAACACACACACACACACACACACACACACACACAGTAACACACACACACACACACACACACACACACAGTAACACACACTCAGCAGTCAGCCCGGGTCGCTCTCACGGCGGCTGATGGATTCTCCTGCGTGGAGGAATCTTCACAGTGATGGGACGTTTGGCTCGGAGGAAACTTCCGGTGCCAGGTTTCCTTTTTTCTTTATGTATTTATTCGTTTGACGTTCATTCTGTCTTTTGATGTCAAATATAAAGTCTGACCTTCAGCCATCTTGTTTACCGTCGTACCCAAAGTCAGAAGAGACGAGGGAGATCGGTTTCACGTCGGTTAGTCCTCGCTGACCTCTGAGAGGACGTCTACGGTTACTCATGAGCTGAACACTTCACTGGGTCAGCTCCAGACAGGCTAGCTAGGAGTAGCGGTGGTATT